>NC_058410.1:51052184-51235129 GCF_002201575.2 Neomonachus schauinslandi | reverse complement strand
AAAAAAAAAAAAAAAAAAAAAAAAAAAACATTAGTTCTGCATCCAAGGGTAAGATAGGTTATTATCAGACATGGTCATATTATAACCAAATGAGTAAGACCACGTTTAAGAAAGAGCATAAAAGGGCATCAATAAGTATGTTCTTTAAAAACATGTGGTGTGCCTTATGAATTTCTGCCTGAAGTGTTTCTCTTCTGTGAATGGGAACTGCAGCGAAGGCCAGGTGTCATCAGTCCTTGGTGTTTGAGCACACTGAGCAGTATGGGTTAAGCAGCCCCTAAATGAATTGGCAAATATATTATTTTAAATAAGATTGTAACATTCCTTGAGGGGAAATACAAAGCTCTTCTTTGAAGATGGAACTAGGTTCTGTAGATAAAAAGAAATGAGCCTGCACATTTGTAATTATAATATTTTATCTCCAGAAATACTACTGCCATTTGAATTAGGGGCAGGAGGTCTTTGGGGGCTGTGAGGAGAAGTTGAAAACAAAATTCCCCTCTGTTTATGGTCAGGAGAGAAAAGTGGAGCCATTTTTTCCACCATGAAAGTGCAGTAATAAGCTAGCTTTCTCTACTAGAATGAATAAAAGTAAGTAGTTTCACAGTTTCCACATCATTTAGTGTTTAAATACTGGTCTTTTTATCTAGAAACAGATGCCATCTAAGCTAGTAAAAAGACTGTTCCATGTAGTACTGAAAGCATTACTGGGTTATCCATCTCCCTCCAATACCCTCAGAGACAAGGTGCTGACCAGCAGCCCCTTATGCGGGTCTTGGATGTTTTTGTATTTCGTTCCCACCTTGGAAATGTGTAAGCTAATGGGGAAATCAGACGTATCTCCTCATTAGGAAATGTGTGGTGCATCTAATATTACTGCTCGTATATTTACAATTAAATGTCAAGTTATGATTCTTGATGGAGGGCTAGTGGTAGTATATCATTTGAAAAGAGATTTCTTGCTTACAAGTGTTCAGTGCTGCAGACTGCCCACAAATAAGATGTTCTTTAGCATTTTAGATATATTTTGGTTAGACCAAAGAGTCTCAAGCTTTGGCAAGTGTCAGAATCACCAGGAGGCTAAACATCTTTGCCAGGCCCCACCCTCAGAGTTTCTGATTCAGTAGGTGTGGAGTAGGGCCTGAGAATTTATATTTCTAACAAGTTCCCAGGTGATGCTAATGCTCCTGGTCTGGGGACCACACCTGGAGAACCACTGCCTTAAGACCGTGGGGAGCTCATCGTCACTGACTTCTTGACAGCTGAAACAAAAGGTTTCTTCCTCCTCATTTTTCTGATTATGCCAACAAGATTGGGTATGTCTTAAGCATCTTTCTGGTCCCAATCCAGTAATAACCATTTTAATATTACAACTTTGTTGTTTAACATAGACTTTGAATCTAGAAGAATAAAAAGGACAAAGGGGACAGTTGATGCATTTTCGGACTCCCTGCGTTGTTTTGAAACCCCAGTGGGGTGGTACGAGAGCCCTAAACCCACCTGCCACTCAGTCTGATGACATTTCAGGCTGATGTCTGGCATTTCATATTTAGTGTTTGTAATGGTTTCCATTACTCCACGCGGCAGTGAGGTAGTTAACCAAGAAGTAGGGTGAGGACTGGTCAGAAAGCAAAGGCCCTGAGTGGAAGTGACTGGTCTCCGGCCCCATTCAAGGTTGTCCTGGCCCCACATCTATGGGCGGTCACTGTGCCCAGGCACTATGACATTCCGTAGCCGGCCCACCTGTGTAGTCAGCCGAGACCTCTGAAGGATCAAACAATGCCTTGGTCACTTGGCATTTCCCCTTTCTCAACCCAGGAAGGTTTAGTACCCAGACGGTATCTTCCTATATCTGTTGAATGTCTGATGTGATTTCTGCCAGAGAGGTCGTCCTTAATGCACAAAGGGTTCTGGGCAAAGGTCTGGCTTCAAAGACGGGACAGAAACCATTAGTCCCATTTTTAAATTGACTTTAAATATCTCCTCTGTGGCATGGAGGGTATAATCCCAATGCTTCCTGCCTCCAGGATGAGTGTGAAAATTAAGTAAGATCATACATGTAAAAGGGATTTGAGAAGTTGAAGACACTAGACAGGTGTAGATGGTGTGGTGTCAGGGGTGGTTGCTGTCTATGGCTGGTACTTTGATGACAATCTCTAAAAACCATAGTGGAATCTTCATTTTAAAGGTTCAGGTTAAAAAGGTTTGATGCTGAATATTATCTGTCATTAAAGAATTCTAGCATTTCAGTGTGAATTATGTAAATGACTGGAGAGTTACTATGTTTTTGTGAAAATTGAGGAGAAGAGTTCATATTATTAATCATCCTAATTGTTCACCATTATAATGTGCTCTCCACAGACATCAGAATAACTGTAACTCATGTGTTTTGAAGAAAGCACTGCAGCCAGGCTGGAGGACAGATTTGAGATTCAGACATCTCAGGATTCTTTCACGTTTGTCTTTCATTTTTTTAAACTTTAAATCATTTTCCTTTGGTTTTTATTTACTTAAATAAGGTCACGTTCTAAGACTGTGTGAAATTATTTAAGTGCTTTAAAAAATGGGAGCATTTCACAAACTTTATACCAAATTTGAGTTGAAATATACTATCCTGAGGTGAAAACAATTGAGGTTGGCTTGCAGAAAGAATACTCCACCTCCAGTTATATTTTATTTTAACGTAATTTAATACATCTCCAGCCATGGCAGGATGTGTTAGTGTTCCAGGTAAAGACAAAGCACAGTGAGCTACCTTGACTGTTTTCTGGGTAAGAAAGACCCCCATTTGATGGTAATGCATCCTAAGAGGATGGGGGAGTTACTGTACAACTCCTGTCTTCCACTGTGTGTCTGCATTTCTTGATGTCTTTTGAACTGTTGACATCCCAAGGCCGGGCCTAGCTGGGACTCAGGCCTAATTCTGCTCCTGACAGCAGAGAATCTCCCCCAGCCGCAGGGGTCCCAGCTAACCGAATAGCCACACACCCAGGATGCCTTCCTGACACCTCTGGTATGATGAGCAAAGCTAGGGTCCAGCTCAGCAGAATAGATTCTCCGGATCTTCTCTCTCTGTGTTATCTTGGTGCCCTGGTGTAAGAAGTGCCCACCTCACAGGGCCAGCCCTGGGGTACGTGGTGGAATGTGTTGTCATTGTACACCAGTCCCTCACAACACCATTTTCATTGACTGTCCTCCCCATCAGTGGCCCCTTCTTGACCTTCCATTCACACTCTACAGACATGCTCACTCTGCATCACACCTGACTTGGCTGACCGACTCATCCCTCAAAGGCCTGCTCCAGCTAAGGGTAGAATAACTAGGAGGTGCTCAGTCTTCAATGAGTAAAGGTTGTGTCAGACACCAAACTGCATTTTGACAAGGCCTTTCTGGAGACAGCACCTTCTCCAGTGGGTAGAAGGAAATTTCATGCATTAAATTAGGCTGGGTGGTTGGGAATGGAGGGATTTTTTTTTTTTTAAGATTTTATTTATTTATTTGACAGAGAGAGACACAGCGAGAGAGGGAACATAAGCAGGGGGAGTGGGGGAGGGAGAAGCAGGCTTCCCGCCAAGCAGAGAGCCCGACGCAGGGCCCTATCCCAGGACCCTGGGATCATGACCTGAGCCGAAGGCAGACGCTTAACGACTGAGCCACCCAGGCGCCCGGGATATTTTTGAGTAAAGAGATTCTTGGGTGCTTTTTCAATACCCCAGAAAGGAAGGAAGCTGCCTCTTGCAGATTACAATCCCTCAGCAAAAGCCTGAGGCCAGATGTGTTTCAGAATTCACAATTTTGGGGGTGTTAGCATAACAGGATGCTACATCCCCAGTGTGATCTGAGGACTTGTCTGTTAATTAAACACATTAATATTCACACAAAGTGGGATGAATATTGTTGGTTCAGGTTAGGATATGCCACCAAATGCATTTCAGTTGGGTCAGGTTTTACCCTCAAAGTAACATTTGATTATTAAAGCTTTTAGGATTTCAGAATTGCAGATAAGGAATTATGCACCTGTATTTATTAATAATAGTTCACATTTACTGAGCACTTACAGTGTGCCCAGCATTATGCTAAGTGAGCACTTTATACGTATAAACTCATTTGCTCTTCTTATCAATGTGAGGAAGGAATTCATATCCCTTACTTCACGGATTCCTACTAAATCTTCCTTTAAAAACTATAGATAACCCTTAGAACTAATAAACAAATTCAATAAAGTTATAGGATACAAAATTAATATAACAAAAAAAATTGAGTTCCTATGATGTGTCAAGGAGCAAAAAATGTACAGCCCCCACCTAAAGGTAGTCTGGTCGTGTGAGGGAGGCAGATGGGCGCACAGACAGGTGTGCCTGGGGCTGCAGGAACAGAGGAAGGGTGCCCACCTAGCCTGTGCTTCAGGGAGGACTCCCTGGGCAGGTGCTGGGCCAGCTGTCCTCTGGGCAGGAGACGAAGCCGGCTTAGAGGATACAGGGGAGGACAATACCATCACTTATTACTATTAAGTCCACATGGTCAAGGTCAGCAGCTCTCAAATGCTTTGAGACCATAGCTCCCTGTGGGCCCTTCACTTTATTTTCTTTAACGTAGCCTTGTCTTCTCTTCCCTTTTTTTTTTTTTTCTTCTCTTCCCTTTTATAGAACACCTATCTCCGCTTTCTCGCAAGACAACATCTATGAAGTTCAGCCTCCAAGAGTAGACAGAAAATCTACAGAGATCTTCCAAGCCCACATCCAGGCCAGTCAAGGTATCATGCAGCCCCTTGGAAAAGAAGACACCTCCATGTACCGAGAATACATCAGGAACCGCTACCTGTGAAGAGGGAGCAGGTCCTCCCATGAATCTGCTTACACTGTAATCTGTTTTGTCTCACCTTAAAAAGTTCATTTCCTAGGAGTCCTTAACGTCTAAAAGTTTTTCCTTTTTGTAACTGGGGAACTATATATTATAGGAAATAAAGACATGATTGAATATATTGCTGTTATTGCCTTTGCTTTATTTTAGGAATACTTTGTTTAGAAATATAGTCAATAGGGGTGCCTGGGTGGCTCAGTCGCTTGAGCGTCAGACTCTTGATTTCAGCTCAGGTCATGATCTCAGGCTCGTGAGATGGAGCCCCATGTTGGGCTCTATGCTCAGTGCAGAGTCTGCTTGAGATTCTCTCTCTCTCCCCCTCTGCCCCTCCCCCCTGCTTGCAATCTCTCTCTATGTCTCTTTAAAACGAATAAATGAAATCTTTTTAAAAATGCTGTCAATATAGTATCACACCATAATTAAGAAATTAACAGCTATTTGTCAAGCTCCTGCTGTGTACTCAAGCACTATGGTAGAGTCTGGGAGTATCACAGTAAGCAAAACAGGCCAAAAAACTCCTCTCTTGTGCAAAATGAAGTCAGAATATTTTTCTTTGTAGTTTGTGTATTTTTTTTTTATTTATTCTGATTTTATGTTAACTTTGTGGTTTGATAAAAAATGTATTACTTTGAAAACTCTTGTTCTTGGGAAATAAACGCTGAAATATTTATGGATAAAGGGACAAGATGTCAACAGAGTGCTGTCCAGTGGTTCAGGAAAAAAGAACAAATGGAGCAAAATACTAATAATCAGTAGATCTGGGAAAGAGTAAATGGGCGTTTTTTTGAACAATTCTTACAGTTTTTCTATAAATATGAAATTGTATCAAAATAAAACATTAAAAATGTGTTACCCTGTATAACTTCTGTGGTGTGCAGTTGTGTTACCTGATTTGACATTTGGTATCCAGTCAGGGTTGACTCGTCATGTACACGGCTTGCTCTCTGTAGAGTCATACGTAACATGGACAACGTCCTGCATTTTCTGACAGTTTGACACAAATGATGTGATCTCCTTATGCCTATGCTTTTTTTTTTTATAAGTTGTTTCAGTTCTCCCTCCTCACAAATAGAACAGAGAAGAAAACCAAGTTGTCTAATGGGAGAAGGAAAACTGACTAACTGCCTAAATGACCTTTAAGGTGTCTCTAACCCTGAGAAGCTGGAATTCTGTGGAAGGTTCTACACTGCAGGTAAAAAGCCCCTAATAAGCAGACCTTTTTTTACTGATACCATCATAAAACCAGGATTAGAGAATGACAGCAGGCAAGAGAAAATTTGTGTTGGCGTGGTTTTGTTACCTACCGCGGTAGCTTGCTCTACTGCATGTGGGATCTCTCCCGAGTCTTCCCAAGTCAAAAAATGACCTCAGACTGCTGGGAAAGTGTCCAGCTATAGATCACACACTGATCTTCATTTTTAAAATTTATTTTTAACATGGCTTTTGGGAGGTCTATCTCCTTATGATGAGAACGAAGTCTTTGTGAAGATCTAGAACCTAGGTCTTCTTTCCTCACATTCTTTAGCTCTGAAGTAAGGCTCACAATGCCTCCTTTGTTGGTATGTTGTGAAGTGTAGAGGGAATGTGTGTGAAACACGTAGCCACGATTCCTGGCACATAAATGATGCTCAGAAAATGGATAGTTGCCGTGTGCAGTGGTGATGAGGGGCGGTGCCGACAGGGTTCTCAATATAAGGCCGCAGCTTAAACATGATTAACAAGGTTTTCAACATAACAAATTAACATTATCGTGACATAACAAAGATGGGATCTGAACTATTAATTTTGCCATTAATTCAGACTACTACCACTTTAGCTGTACAGGGAAGGCCTTACAAATTGATGCCAAAGGAGATACAACCTTTAATCTCTAGAAAGAGGTTATTGAACTCAAGGAGCATGTAAATGAAGTGAATGTATATATGAAAACACTAAAAAGCTAATATGTGAAAGAAAGTATAGAGGTTCCTCTAGATTTTAGAGCCAAAGAGAAGAAACACGTACTGGTTAAGAGCATGAGCTGTGACCCTTGTCACTTACAAGTAATCTCTAAGCCTCAATTTTCTCATCTAGTATAGAGGGTGGTTGAAAGAAATAAGAGAGTACCTATAAAGCATCGGGCATGGTGTCTATCACGTAGCAAATATTCAGTAAATGTTAGCTCGATAAGATCACCAATAATGTGTAGTCACCACCACTTGCTCACCTGGTGCCGAGCATCATCTCGGAGCAAGACCCTGTCTGATTCTCACCATGCCATTGTCACTGAAAACGGAGAAGCCTTCCTGCATCAGCTTGGCATTGTCGATTTTTAATTCTTTAGATCGAGCAATGTGAAAGAACCTTGAAACACAGTAGATCATAAATTGAAATATCAGCAAATGATAATGACACTCTATGAAATAAAATTCTGTTGACCACGTTATAATACCTGAGAGCAAAGTAAAAACGTTCATATCACAATTCAGTGCGAACTTCTTAGGAGTGTGTGTGTGATGGTGGGGGGACGTGCTTTCTTAAAGCCACTTTGTATAAACCTACACACCACAACAGAAGAAGCTATGTCTTATTTCGGGAAACCAAGAGATGCTTTGGTCCTGGTTGAGCTTTTCCAGCTTATGCGCCATGCTGTTGAGAAGGCTGGAAGCATCTATGGCGCAAATGATCGGGCATGAAAAATCATTCTGCGGTCGTGAGGCAAAATCCCTATGACTGTGACCTGTCCTCAGCAGAGTTTAATTTTAGATGCTGTGGATCCAAATTGAGGTTGTTTTATGTGATTTCCATTTCTCCATAGAAAAACAACTCCTGTCAGAATTCAAATTGATTTTATTCTTACATGTGAATAAATTAGTTGCCACTTGAAGATGAGATTCCAACTTTGTTGGGTTTCTGCAGGTAGAGAGTTCAAAAATCATCCTGTATCTTATTACATGTTTCACAGTAAAGCTTTATTTTCCCAACTCCATGAGTTTTCTCCTTCCTAGAATTTACCAGCTGCTGAGTCCAAAAGTATTTTCTCCTTTTGGGAAACGATGTGCCTCTCTGTGGTCCTCACACATGCCATTGGGGCTGGCTGGTCAGAATAAATCGCTTCAAGTAGCCAGAGACGGCAAAGCTGGCTATTATCCCAAACACGCTTTTCTTGCAAATCACGTTTTGCTCTTTTAAAATCAGTTTAAAGATGCATTCCCTTTTTCTGGTTTGCCCCCCTGGCGTTTTTTATTTGTTCTGCTGAGATTTGTACCACCTCTCAGAATCTCTCCTACCTGACAAACAATAGAGCTAACTGATGATTATGGCTAAATGAATCCTTTACTGAAGGAAAAATGATCTATTTTATTTCTGTATTGAAACTTAATTCGCGGGCGCCTGGGTGGCTCATTTGGTTAAGCGACTGCCTTCGGCTCAGGTCATGATCCTGGAGTCCCGGGATCGAGTCCCGCATCCGGCTCCCTGCTCAGCAGGGAGTCTGCTTCTCCCTCTGACCCTCCCCCCTCTCATGCTCTCTCTATCTCATTCTCTCTCTCAAATAAATAAATAAAATCTTTAAAAAAAAAAAAAAGAAACTTAATTCACTCCCTTTGGAAGAGGTGATAGATTACTTTGGAAACTGCACGTGTTCTGACGTGCTCCTAGCAAAGGTCAGGTTTCTCTATCTGCGTGCACATGAGGAGCTTTCTTCAATAGACTCTTGAGTCCCCTTTTCATTTTTAGAAGCTGGAGGGCCATTTGCTAATAAAGAACAGTAAGCTACCATTTAATTCTTGCTACCCACACACACAATATTTTATGGGTTCTTCAGTACATTCATCTGAGTGGACTCCCAAAACTAGAGCCTCCATAATTGAAGAAGACTTTTCATAAAGAAAATCACAAAACTAAACCACTGGTATTAGTTTATAGAGAAAAAAAAAAAAAAAGGACTGGGAAAGATGATTTGCTAAACCAGGCAGCAGCCAAGATGCTGATCAAAGAGAAACATGGCTAGGCTGACCAGAAGAGGATCACAAATCCTGTCGCCCCAATCTTAGTTACAGAGACAAGGAAAGTGCCACCATCTGCATTTTCGTTGCTGCTGAAAGGTAACTCATTCCAGCACTCCTCAAAAAATCATCATTTTTCCTTTTACGATGGGAATTATAATTTAAATACAAGGGACAAGGGAAGAGTTTTCTTCTCTTCCCTTGTCCCTCTCCTCACCCCTCAATCATTGGACTTTAGAGGTGATTGGGCTGATGATAAAATTGACCATCTCATCCCAAGGTGGCAGGATATCTAAGACAGGTGCATCCCAAAGATCCGGCTGTCAGGGAAGAGTGGTGTCATGACATCATCTCTGGTGACTATATGATAGGATTCTCGATGATTTCCTCTGGGGAGGGAGTGCATGCTTAAATCTGTGTGTGGGGATCTCTGGCTTCTGTTAGAAGACATTTCTGGAAGTACACAGGGGAAGGAAGAAGGTTTGCGTGTGTGCTAGGCAGCTAGGGTTCAAGTGTGTGTAACACAGGCCCTCTTCTGGGGAATGCCTTGCCACACCTCCCACTACGATCCCTGTCTCTGCCCCAGAGTCCTCAGGTCAGGGCAGGAGAGTGAGATGCAATTCCTCTCCTCTGCCACTTTTCTTCTTGAATTTGTTGAGCGTCAGCAGTGTGCTTGGAGCCAGGCTAGCTGCTGGAGTTTTAAGGGTGAAGAAGATTGTTCCTTGCCCTGAGGAGCCTGCAGCATAGAGGGAAAGACAGATGTGTAAACAATCTCATACAAAATGATTTCTCAAGATCCCTGCTCTGCACAAGGCCCCTGGGGCCCCCAGGAGGGTGTAACTAGCTCTGTGGGGCAATGAGGGAAATTTTTACTGAACTTGATTTTAAGAGAATGAATAGAAACCTGACAAGGAGGGATAGCAGAGAGGGCATTCAAAAGAACAGTAACAAGGAGTGCAGCCTATTTGGGGGGCCAGAAAGGCATTTGGCATTACCGGACAGAGGGATGGTGGTGGAAGGAGGGGAAGGTGATGGGAAGGGAAAGGTCAGGAAAAAAATTGGAAAGATTGTGAAGGGCCTGATAGGCTAATGCAGTGGTTCTCAAACTTTTTGCTCTCAGAACCCCATTACAATTTTAAAAATTATTGAAGACCTCCAAAGAGCTTTTGTTTATATGGGTCTTATCTATCAGTATTGACCACATTCAGAAACTGATAACTCTTTTTTTTTTAAGATTTATTTATTTATTAGAGAGAGAGGGAGAGAGAGAGCATGAGCAGGAGGGGCAGAGGGAGAGCGAGAGAGAAACTCAAGCAGACTCCGCAATGAATGTGGAGCCCTACCTAGGGCTCGATCTCACCACTCTGAGATCACAACCTGAGCTGAAACCAAGAGTCGGGCTTAATCAGCTGCACCACCCAGGCACTCCAGAAACTGGTAACACTTAAATATTTGTTAATTCATTAAAAATAGCAATAATAAAACCATCCCACCTTGACAGCCTATTTTTAATGAAAAAGAACCTTTCCAAAACAAAAAATAATAATAAACCCATCACATGTCAACAGAAATAGCATTTTTTTATGAAAAGTAACTTTTCTGAAAAAAAAAATTTAATGAAGATTGGCATTATTTCACATTTTCAAATCTTTTTAACGTCTGGCTTGGCTTAATGGAAGACAGCTGGGTTCTCATATCTTCTGCCTTCAGTCTGTTTTAATATGTTGTTTTGGTTAAAACGTATGAAGAAAATCCCTCTTCACAGATACAAAGTTGAGAAAAGGAAGCGTATTTTAATAATAGTTCTTTTGGATTATTGTGGATATTTTTTTTTACAATACCAAAACTCAGTAAGTTGTAGTTTCTTAAAGGTTAGTTGCATTGTGAAATCCAAAACTGTATCAATGAACTTTTCATAGTCTGTGACATTAAAACTGGTATATCTTATACTTAGAATGGATCTTTTACCCAAGCTTGATTTTGTAACATCACGCATTGGTCATTTGGAAAATACTTGTTCACTGAGATAGGCAGATCTTCCATATGTTGCCATGTTCGTGTATAGCCAACTTTCAGAATTGAGAAGCTGCCAAGCACATAGAATTTCCAAAATCCTAATGTTTGCTTGAAAGCTCAAATGTTATCATTGGCAACAAATACAGCCAGTTTTCTCTATAATGACAGACATGCTGATTTTATTCATTTTCAAGAAAAGAGGCTGCCAAATATCCACACCTGATAACAATAATTTGTCTGACAGTCCTTTTCTCAGGTAAAAATTGTCTTCCTTGGAAAGAGTGGCTAATTCAGCTCGCAACTCAAACAATTGCAATATTCCTCAAAGGCAGTCACTGTACTTGTGTATGCAGCCGAAACGCTTAGGTGCCCTTCCCCTAGCATCACACAATATTTCAAAAGACTATACTCAAGCGTGGAGATTGAATAAAAATAATTTTTACTGCTTTCTCAGGGACATTCTTAAGTGAAGCTGGCCGTTCGTGGAAGGCGGCGAGGCACAGGGACTGCTGTGTATCCTTGCCTTGATTCATGCTCGGGCTCCAACAGTCTTCTCCCCATTGCTCTTATACCCTCAATGCCAATGTCAACACAGTAAGAACAACAAATAATATCTTAGTATCGTTATGAAAATAGCGTGACCTGGCTGACTCCCTGAACGAGTCTGAGGAGCTCCCCTGCACCCGGGAGCCACATTTTGAGGACTAATACGCTAGGGGATTACAGGCTTTGAGTATCAACTTTGGGACAGGTGGGACCCACTGACGGGCTTGAGGAGAGTGCCTCAGTAGGACACATTGTCCTCTGGGTACTCACAGCATCCTGGCTTCTTATAGCATGTACCACACTGTTCTGCAGAGTGAGGTAGGTGTCTGTCTCCCCAAGAAGACTGAGCACTGGGAGCGTAGAGCCAAGCCACCCTCCTCTGCATCTGCCAGCCCAGAGCCCCTCTAGCTGGCCCTCAGTACACGCTGTGGACTGGATGCTCGAGGGTGACTCTGGCAACCATATGACACTGTGGAGGCTCAGGACCAGCAGGAGGCTTGAATCATCCTCTTGCCTTTGAGTGTCTAACCCATTAAAACAATGTTCATTCATTCCCGCTTTCAAAGCCATCCAAGGGAGATTTGAGTGCATCTTCGTTTAACCCCTACTCCCCGACCTGTTGCATGCCTTCTACTACCACCAGGGGCGTGCTACATACAGACCGTAAGCCTTGTCTTTCTGGAGGAAAGAGATTTATCTGAATATAGATTTTGCTTTTATTTATCACATCCAAAAGAATCAGCCAGTGCCGAATCCTAATTTTGTTGGATTAGGTCATTATAACATTAAATACTGTACTAACAAAGACGAAAATTCTTACCTATGTATATTTTCACCTTACGTATTTACTTTTGATGGCTTTTTAGCAGGGGAAGGTATACTAGAGGTTGTATTAATGTGCTTTTTTTTTTTTAACTATTCACTGAACTATGGAGAATTATAGTGTAATTTTCCACTTCCAGATGAATCATAAAGGTCTGGGTTTTTCTGAAAGATATGGATAAAAATTCTCTTAAGTTTGGCATTGCCTCAATAAAGTCTAATGCCTCTGAAAAATCAATTTGAGAGAAGATACCACATGTTGGCAAATCACGTGTGATAAAAGCTTTTATGAATCTCTCTTCCCTGATTATGAAGTCATCTTTAATTCAGTTCAATAAAACATTTAATTTTGTCTGTATCTTCAGAGACAGAAATTTGCAGGTCAGCTTGTTCACAGAAAACATTTAATAAATGGAAATATATGACCTTTCTAATCATCATTTTAGGTTAATTAAGGTCGTATAAAAAAGCTGTTTTATCTTTTTCTTATGAAATCTTGGGGATAATAGAATTAAATGTCTCTATACATCTTCTAAGAGTCTTCTGCATTTAAAAAAAATGGCCTATTCAGGAAACTCAAATTACTACCTGCATTAAGGATCTCCATTTTACATGCTTCTGAGGGTGAGTTTATTTATTTATTTTTTTTGGCTTTGATCAGGTCTTTATTCAAAATTAGCTGTCCAAAATGATTTGACTTTTAGAATAAACATAAGTTTTTAGGCAGCAGGCTTCTCCACAGTGGGTTTCTTTTCTGCAGGCTTCTTGTCAGCTGCTGGTTTCTTGGTATCTGCAGCCTTTTTCCCCACCACAGGTTTCTTCTGCTTCTTCACACCAACAGCCTTCTTTCCTTTCTTCCCTACCACAGGCTTCTTGCCTGGAACCCCCTTCTCATCTGATTTGGCTTCTAAGGCTGCTACCACCTTATCCATCCGGAGTTTGTGATTCTTGGCCTGGCGAAGAATGGTATTCCGGCGCATGGTCTTTGCACATTGGGTTTAGCTTCAACATGATTCTCAGGTTCTTCAGTGGATTCTTCTTCAGGACTCTGCGATGAATCTTCTTGCGTGGTGCTCGGAGGGCTCTTTGGATCTCTGGACTTTTCAAGATTCTGCTAAGGTCTGTATTAAGCACCTTATACATGGGAAGGTTGTAGTTACTCTTGAGGGAGGCAGCCTTTCGCCAAGTGCCATACAGATCATCTAACTTGTGGAAAGCACTTTCAGTCCAAATGCAGAAACGTCCCACATGCCCACCAGGAGCAAGTTTCAAAATGTTCAGTTTGCTTACATTAAGTAAAGTAATTTCAGGGATGTTTCTGAAGGCCTTGATGATACCGTTGTCTTCACTGTAGATGATGCAGGGTCCCCCGCGCTGGATACAACGACGGTTTCTCATTTTGCCCTTGCCAGCTCTTATTCGCTGAGATGCATAGACCTTTTTGATATCATTCCAGGCTTTTAGTTTCTTTTCTTTTTTTTTTTTTTAAAGATTTTATTTATTTATTTGAGACAGAGAGAATGAGAGACAGAGAGCATGAGAGGGAGGAGGGTCAGAGGGAGAAGCAGACTCCCTGCCAAGCAGGGAGCCCGATGCGGGACTCGATCCCGGGACTCCAGGATCATGACTTGAGCCGAAGGCAGTCGCTTAACCAACTGAGCCACCCAGGCGCCCATCCAGGCTTTTAGTTTCTTAAGAAGCAAAACAGCCTCCTTGGTCCTCTTGTAGCCTTCAACTTTATCTTCAACCACCAAAGGAAGTTTAGGAACTTCCTCAATGCGATGACCTTTAGCCACAACCAGCACTGGTAAGGCTGAGGCAGCCTGGGCAGAGCAGATGGCACATCGCCGCTGTGTTGTGTTCACTCTGAGATGCCAATGGCACCAGGTTTTGGTTGGTGCAAACACGCGGCCCCCACAACACACATTTCCAAAAGTACCCTGGCCAGAACGGTAAGTCCCTCTGCCTCGAACTCTGGGAATTCAAGCCACAGCTCTGCCAGTACCCCAAGACTCAGCACGGGTTTGATGACCTGCTAATTCACTGACAGCGTATGGCTGTTGTTTTTGTGCAAGTTGATGTGAACAAAGTTCACGATATCAGGTAGAATGGGAGCCTTGAACACAGCAGGCAAAGTAACATTTTTGCCAGATGATTCCCCCTTTTTGGAGTACACAGATATCAATGGACGAGCACACGCCATCGCGGGGAGAGGAGAGGGCCACGCTCTGAGTTTATTATTTTTTAAGCAAAACTTACAGGGTTTGGCAGCCTGGGGCTGCCAAGGGCTCATCTGGATCTGGGTCGGACCTGGCCATCAGTGGAAACGTCCCACACTCACACTTGCCCAGGGGACTTCATGTACTCCAGGGAGCTAGGATCAATCCAGGACTATGGGAAACTATTCTTTAATAGTGGCACTAATCTCCACTTCATGCCCTGGGGTGTGGTATTTTGGATTCATGACCTCAATCCATGGGGAGGGAGCCATCTCAAGGGTTTCCACTTGGCCATGCTTACTCTGAGAATTCTTAACCCGCAGTCAGTCCAAGGATCCAGCATGGAGATTGCTCCAACTGCCAAGTACGTCAGTTCCAATGATATGCTCGACATCAGGGGAGGTGGCCACTGCAGACCCAGGGGGTCCATGGTGAGCTGGACTATAGCCTGGTCTCCATTTATTACCTGGCCTCTGTGAGCGGCCACTCACTCTAACTGGGCGGGGCGGGGGGGGGCATCCAGGTGTTTCTATCTCATATTTCAGAGTCCCAGCTTTTCTCAGCCAAGCATAACCAACCTGCCTGGACTGAGCATTTAAGCATTGTGACTGGAGCTCTGTGACTCAACACTTCAGTCCTCAGGATGCTGCTTGGCTGTGTTTGCTCTTCCTCTATAGGAGAAAAAGGCCACTCTTTGGCTACCCAAGAGGTCCTCTGGCTCTCAAGTAACCCTTTAGCTGGTTGTTACTGGCCTTCAATTTCTCACTGTCCCTTGCAGAGCGTCAGTGCAACCCAGCAGTAACCAGCCATCCCCACTGTCCTTGTAGGCACTCTTCCATCCACATCTTCCAAGGGGCTACATCATCACACCTATTTGGGCCTTCACTCCTGCCAGGATGTTTTCCCAGGTCACCACCAACGAAATCTTTAGCAGTTGTGCCCTGCTCGGGTATGTGGAACACAGTGTCCTCTCTGCCCACCAGGATGTGCATGAATTTATCTTAATGCCTGTTTCCTTGCATTACTCCTGTCTAAGGTTGCCAGATAAAATACAAAACACTCAGGTAAATTTGAATTTCAGATTAACGATGAATTTTTTTAGTATGACTGTATTCCATGCAATATTTGGGATATACTTATGCTTAAAAATTTATTATCAGTCTAAAACGCAAGTGTGACTGGTGGAATCCTATATTTTTATTTGCTAGACCTGACACCCGTGCTCGCAGTACCACTTCTGTTAGTTCAGGTTCTCCAAGAAGCAGAACAGATTTATTGGGGACATGTCTATGAAGGATAAAGGAGAGGGACCCAAGGAAGTCTCTGACACTTGTGAAAGGGAGAAGGGATGGAAGGAGGACAGGGGAAGAAGAGTCCCAGACTCCGGCACCATTCATGGAAGGTTTGGCCAGGCTGCTGGGGAGTCCTCAAGCCAAAATCACCCATCAGAGGGGTTCTGTATCACTCCCCTAGCTTGCTCTGCGTATCTGGGAGCAGCCTGGAGGAATGTGGCCTCAGCAGGATTGCAGTGGTGGGCCCAGGGGGGCGGTGGCTGAGGCTGTCAATCAACTATGCTCCCCATGGCAGGAGATCTGAAGAACATCAGATTGGTCACTCTATCAATTCGGGTCCTTCAGGCAGCAGAGGCCAAGTTAAGAATATAAGAGGTTTATTTGGGGCAAGCCTGTGAAAGACTGAAGGAGACAAAGCAAGACTGGGCAGTGAAAGCCTTCAGATCTCAACATTAGTCTGACCTCCATGTGAGGAAAGGGGGAAGGAAGCAGAATTTGGCAGATACCTCCCAGTGTGACGCAGGTACGACAAAGTCCCATCCAACTTGACAGGGAGCTCTAAGGGAAGATTGCCCAGTAAAGAAGCCCCATTTTGAAAAGAGATGACTAGACCTTAGTACAGTCACCTGCCCAGTCATGGGCTGGGGGCTGTGTGCAAAGAGCACAGTCTCAGCTCCAACACTATCAACTGCAGCTCGGGGTTGCCAGCCAACTCTGCACTCCTCACAGCTGGATGGCAGATTCTTGAAGGTAGATCTGAATGGTGTACCCACATGGCTACCATAGTCAGCACTAAACGGAGTTCTGCACCATTTATTAAGTCCCATGACTGTATCCAGGCAGGGAGTAAGACCTAGTAACATCCCTGTCCTCAGGAGCTTATGGTTTAGTTGAGCAGGGAAGAAAACCAGGAGGAAATAACTCTAATACAATGTAGAAAGTTAGGGGTGCTGGCATGCTATAATTTCAGGGTATAAAATTGGCCCTGGCTCAGTCATTAGGTTGCTGATGACTTTTGAAAGGTGTGATTACTGCTCTGAGACTGTGTACCTAGAATAGGATTTGGAGTCAGAGATCCTGGGTTCAAATCCCCGGTCCTGCGCTTAGTGAACAAGGACTTTGAGCGATGTTCAACCTCTGTGGGCCTTGTTTTCTGTTTCTATTACATGGCATAGGATGACTTTTAGAATAGTATGAACCTCATTGGGTTTGCCATAAGGATTACATGAGACATTTCATTCAAAGAGTTTAGAAGAATTCCTGGTTTGTAACAAGCACTTTAAATGCTAGTATTATTACTAGGAAACTCAAGGCCATCGAGATTCTACAGCTGGGGAATACTTTGCTGAAAGTTTGAGAGGTCTACAAAGATGAGGCAATCCTCTATAGCTCAGAACCTAGTTCCACTCTGATTTAAAGATGAGAAATACAATGGGAGGTGGTGAGAGGTAAAGCAGCTGATCTTCTGACAATAGTATTAACACACAAGGTGCTGAGGAGGGGGTCCTGACTCAGACACATAGCCCTTGGGTGTCACTAAACGTCTGCCAACTGGCAGCGCTCTAGTGTAGCAAGGGGACATATATCCAAGAAAAGCAGGGCCCAGAATGGTTCTTTCATCCATGCAAGAGTCCCAGGCTCCTTTCTGGATTAGAAAATGTTTGCTAAAGGAAGCGTACAGAACTGCCAAGACTGGGATTTTGGACAAACGTTATGGGTTGAGAAGGGTAGCCTGAACTGGATGGGAGGGCAACGTGCCCTTGGAGGGAGGGCATGGTGGGTTGGCTTTGTCCATCTGCATACAGCAAAGTGGAGCATGTTTACTCACTCCAGTTCCAGGGTGGCAAATTCTCACTAGGAAAATCATCAGAGGAAGATTATACACATGCTGGGGGCACAGAGTGCATGAGCAGCGAGGTCTGGTGGGGAAGCAGACGGGGAGCACATAATGGCAAGAGAAGTCTTCACTGGGGGATGTAGTACAGAGAAGGAAGGCCGAGATTGAGAGTGAGAGAAAAGTCTTAAAAGGATTGTCAAGAAATGAGTTTGAGAAGGAATTTCACTAGGCTGTGTGTTTGTGTATGTATTTTTTTTATATAAACATATTTTACAAAATATATATCTGGACTACTTTTTGTAATGTGACATCACAGAGGGGCGCCTGGGTGGCTCAGTTGGTTAAGCATCCGCCTTCAGCTCAGGTCATGATCCCGGGGTCCTGGGATCGAGCCCCACATTGGGCTCCTTGCTTAGCGGGGAGTCTGCTTCTCCCTCTGCCGCTCCCCCTGCTTGTGCTCTCTCTCTCTGACAAATAAATAAATAAAATCTTTTTAAAAAACATGACATCACCCTGAGACTGGTCTCCAAGCTGTATCTGGGTTACACACATGTGCCCCAAAGCTGGCACAGTGACGGGGCGGATGCCTGGGGTTAGAACCTGAGGACAGCTGCTGTTTCCACGGTGCCGGGGGGGGGGGGAGGCGGCAGCGGCAGCCCTGCCTCTCTGTAGACTCGCTGCACAGTTGGAACCATCCCCCTTGGCCACAGCGCTATGAAGCACAGCTGAGACTGCCTCTCTGACCAGACACGTAGCACCTTCCAGAACCACAAGAATTCAGGGCAATGATCCCAAGTTCAGAGCAAATGACCCCAAGACTGTCCCTCAGCTTAAAGCATGCAGATTAGGATGGGGCAGGGTGTTTTCCGGTCTTTGGGATGCAGTCCACCCCTGAGGCCCTCTCCACCAAGAGCTGCTCTGTAGAGGGGGACGGTGGGATAAGCCCTTAACCTCAGCAAACATCAGGATTCCAACTCCTGGGGATGACATATGCTTATGAAAGAAGGGAGGCTTCTCTTTATTGGGGGTGAAGGCAGGGCAAGCCAGGAACTGAGTAACTGGAGGAGGCCAACAGGACCGAGTCGTTTCCTATGGCAGGCTGAGCTTAGAGTTGCATACGCCAGGGACGGGAGCAGAACGCCACACCAGGGGATGCTTTCCTTAACACTTCAAAGAGACCGTTTCGTTTTCATTTTAAAAAGTCATTCTGTTAAGGTTGTGGATAAGCTCATCTGGCACCCAGAAAAACCCTGTATGTGAAAATCCTTAGCTCAATTAAATATGATGTGATGAGCCTTGGGGGTTATAGGCAACTGATGAGTCACTGAACTCTGCCTCTGAAACTAATGATGGACTATATGTTGGCTAATTGAATTTAAATTTTTTAAAAAGTTAAAAAAATAAAAATTATATATTGTGGGTTCCCTTTTTAGCAACAGGAATTTGATTGAAAGGGAGGGCCTACCTCCAGTTCAACGGACATTTTTTTGTGTACCTAGGGGGTGCCAGGCGGGTGCCAACGGGCAGATCTCAAATCACAGTTTGAGGCCCAGTGCCGACTAGAAAGTGCTCGTTGTTAAAGGAGCCAGAGCATCCTGGTCTGTCTGATATGCAACTCAGGGTTCTGAAGAGAGTGGCTCTTGGTTGCCCTGGTTTTCTGACTCTCCCCTTTAGTACATGTCATCGCCGTGGGTTTTGAATGAAACCGGTTTATGAGGCAGTTACTGTGTGTGCTAATGCACTGAGGTGAGTTTCAAATTTAAAAATGCCTACATATTTGAAATAAATAGGTGTGGTTCCTCAACATGAGAAGGCTTTCTGACTGCAACTTTGGGAGCCACCAATGTCAACTATTTCTTTCTTTGGGAAATACGTTATGAAATAGCATGTGGAACTCGCCGTGGGGCAGACATTTGCTGTAGAGAAATCTCCAGGACGGCTTCCTTCCTCTGTTGGAAAACAGTGTTCGCTGGGGCCCATGTGGAATGGAGAGTTCCACCCGGCCTCACGGGGTGGGGATAACCCTGCAGGAAGGTGGGGCCATGGTGCCCAGGTCTGGCTGATGGGAGCCCCAGTACCTGGGAGGGAGCCCAACTAGACAAACCTGGAGCCCTGAATAACTCCTCAGCCTTTGTAGTGAGCCACAAATCTCCACTTCCAGACACGCTTCCAGAGATGAGCACTCCTGGGGGCTTCCGAGGCTAACGCTTCTGGGCATTGACCCTTCCCATCCCCCACTACATAGCCACCAGCCTTCTATGTGACTCTTCCTGTCTTAAGAGGTCCCCACCCTCCTCCAACTGAGGTCCCCAAAGACTATGAGCAGATGGCTGCTTAGCTAAATGAATGCATCCATTTTACTCTTTGGCTTAAGCACACCTCCAGCTAATTCATTCACCAAACTTTTTTTTTTTTTTTTTTTGGTGCATCTGCTATGTGCTAGACTCAGTGCAAGCATAGAGAGACTATAGAATTAGGGATCAGGTCTCCCCAAGTGTGTCTGCCAGTTACCAAAAGAAAAATGCAGCTCAGTAGAACCATTACAGGATTAGACCTGAACACCTGCTAGGTGCAAGGCCGTTTGCTAGAGACTGGGAATACAGTGGCACGCAAAACATTCCTTTCCTCAGGGAGTTTATGGTTTGATAGGGAAGACAGGCGAGGAAGGGGTACTTTGGCTGCATAATGGCAAACATGGTGATATCTGGTGAGTACAGGGCATCAGGGGAGAGCATGCGGGAGGGCACCCGGGCCGGCAGGATTTTGCTGGTTAGGTAGAGATTAATACTTCAAACAAGGCTTCGTGTGGACACATTATCCATTTGTGCAGGAATCCCTTCACAAACGTGCTAACGGGTTGTCCTCGGTGCATATAACTCATTTGACGACCACTGAGTGTTGGCACAGCAGGGCCATGCCGTCAGACGGCAGGCGAGCTGGGCCGATCGGACCCAGGTGACGTGGAGCGGGTACCATGGCGGCCAAGGTAAGAGGCGAGACATGGAACACAGCAGAGCCCCCTGCACAGACAGGACTCCTCCGATGGGACCGGGGGAGAACGTGGCCCCAGAGCACCTGAGGGGCAGCCCAGGCGGCAGTCTCTCTGTCCAAACACCCAAATGGCCCAGACAGTGACCGTAGCGTCAGACAATCACTGTGCTGTGCTGTGGTCAGGTTTGTGGGGCAAAGGCTGTCGGCTGGTTTTGCATGGGTTGTCGCCTTTCAATGGCTGCACATAGATCGCCAAAGAATCTGGTGTTAGAAAGAATGTTGTGATCACAAAAGCATCAGCTGAGAACTGCCGCATTATAGCCGGGACCACAGAGAGGCAAAGGTGTCACCTTTTCTGCTTCCAACAGCACGAACAACAAACTCCCCTGTCTGAGCCCACTGCAAGCCTCTTCCCGGCCTGGAGAGGGTAACCGCGCCCCCAGTCAAAGGGTTTAGGCAAACTTTCCCCTTTGCCGTACATGACAAAGCAATTTCTCCGCACATTTTCTTGAAAAATTGTTTTCATTATGAGACTTTGACTTTCCTCCCATTTTCCTCCCTGAAGAAAGGGCAGAGGAGATGGTAGCAGAGTCTCTGTCACTGCCGGCAACAGATTATCCACAACATTGTTCAAGGCAGGAGCCCTACACGGACACCACCAGTGGTTGTGTACGTCCTGCAGGTTGGCCGCCTGAGGAGGGGACAGGTGACTCCTTGCCAGCAGGGGTGACATATGTTCCTACCCTTTCCCAGCTGCGGGATTTAGTGGTCACTTCACAGGCTGCAGGGCTTGAAGACTCCACTCTTGGGGGACGCAGACATTGAATTTGAGAAAGCACCGCTCACCCCTAAGCCCGGCCAAATGCCCCCCAGAGCGGGTTTCCTCAGCAGCTCACACAGACGGTCTGGTCTGAAATGAGGCGCTGCCAGAGTGACCCTTGGGGCGCTGCAAGGCCGGTGAGTGGAATGGCTCCAAGGCAGTTTAGAGCCATAAAGGGCCTGAGGAAACAGCATTTCCCTCTCAGATGCTCTTAAAGGACTACTTATGAATCTCTACCATCAAGTCCAAGTTTATATTAATTCACTCTCCTCAAGTCAACCCTGCTTAGCAACAGCAACTCCGCAGAAGGGCTATGCCCTGCATGAGGTTGTCTCTGCAGAGGAAGGGCAGACAGGTTCAAGTTCAGGTGTGTTGCGAGGGTTTTTGTGTATGTTCTCACTTTAATTCTCACAAGTCTCTGGGATCCTTGTTATTTTCCTTGTGGTGGGAGAGTATCTGGAGAGATAGCCCTGATGGTTCCCACCAGGCCATTTAAGGACAGCAGCCATTGACTGCAAAGGAAACAAGAGGAGCATTTTTTTTTTCTTTTTAGATTTTATTTATTCGAAAAAGAAAAAACCACCATATAGATTTTATTTACTTATTTGACACAGAGACAGAGAGAGAGAGAGAGAGAGAGCACAAGCAGAGGGAGAAGCAGGCAGACTCCCCACGGAGCAAGGAGCCCGATGCAGGACTCAGTCCCAGGACCCCGGGATAATGACCTGAGCTAAAGGCAGACACTTAACCGACTGAGCCATCCAGGTTCCCCAAGAGGAGCATTTCTATCTTGGTTTCCACAAGCCAGTGACGGGGAAGAAAGAGAGGACTATTAGAATCACCGAGATGTTCAAGGATTAAAAAATAAAAGAGGAGTCCTCTTTTGCACCCATCCCCCCACCCACCCACACTAGGAAAAGATGATGGGGAAACCAGAATAAAACTAGGAGAGTCCTGGAGGGGCTGTGGCAGGTTACAGTTTCCAAAGATGGTCACAACAATGTCCCCCATCCCACATGGTCTCTGTACAATGGGACTGTGGCAGGCTTCTCAAAAGGGGGGTCTGTGCCGCCTCTCCTTGAGTCCGGGCAGGCTAGAGGACTGGTAGCAATAGCAGGATGTGGGTTCTGAGAGTCGTCTTAAAAGGCCGTGCAGTTCTGCTTGGGAGCTGAGACACTCGCCTGTGGGGCCCTGAGCAGCCATGTTGTGAGGGAGCCCAGGTCATACGGAGGGGCCACAAGGAGGTGTCCTGGCCAGCAGCCCCAGCTGAGGTCCCCAGTGCCATCCACAACCACACATGTGAAGGAAGAAACCTCCAGATGATTCCAGCTCCCAGCTATCAAGTTGTGCCCATCTGAGGCCTCAGAACAGAGAGAGGTAAGGTATCCCCATATAGATTCCATGAGCATCATAAAATGGT
This sequence comes from Neomonachus schauinslandi, assembly GCF_002201575.2. Classification (NCBI taxonomy): domain Eukaryota; kingdom Metazoa; phylum Chordata; class Mammalia; order Carnivora; family Phocidae; genus Neomonachus; species Neomonachus schauinslandi. The sequence continues at coordinate 51,212,320 of NC_058410.1, read as the reverse complement.
TGCTTTAAGGCCCTAAGTTTTGGGGTAATTTGTTATGCAGATGTCACCAGAACAGGGCCCAGCATTCTTTTTCCAGGGCCAAGGAAAGTCTTAGATCCTATTGGTGGATTAGAGGATTCCAGAACTCAGGATCTGTGCTTCTTGGGAGCTCTGGGGTAAGATCTCAGAGACATATGGCTACGTGGTGGTAGACAGGGCTTTGGGCAGCCTCTCAGATTCTAGAACTTAGCATGCTCTGGAGTTAACAGGACAATTCCTCTATCCTTGAGCATGGCATAGATGGAAAGGGATGGAGAGAAGTGGTCATCTGTGAGGGCAGTGACCAAGGTCAAACAGGGTAGTTCAGAAAACATCCATGTGGCCAGATGGCACTGAAGACCAAATGCCACACTCTGCTGCAGCCCCACCGAATGCTTGGCAACACGTGAGCCCTCCAGAACTGAGACACAACTAAGAATCCATGCTTCCGGATTCCCAGGATGATAGACTAGGGACAAAATCTTGGTCCCAGGAGAGAACCAGTGTGCCGAGAAAAGGGAGAAACATTTTATATTCCAGTGTCCAGCAGGCATGTGTCCCACATGGTAGCTCCTAGCTGGGGGCAATGCAAGCATGCTTCTCTGGCTTTGCTTGTAGGAAAACCAAGAGTCTCATGATGGGCCATACCCATAAAGAGCCCACAGGTAATACCAAGGAGGCTAAGGTGCACTCAAGTGAAGTTATCTTGGACACCAGAAGGAACAAAGGTGGGAATTCTGAATCTACAGGAGTGTGGGCTCAGCCAGTACTCACTTCCTTCCCTGCAGTAGGCTACCAGAACCTGGAAGGAAAAGGCTGATGGGTTCCACAGAGAGTTTCCTTGAGAGAAGCCCTGGAAGGGGAAATGGCCACATGGTCTCCTGAGGCAGATTGGCCTTGAACTTCCCCAGTGAGATCCCTGAACTCTAAACTCTGTTCTAGCAAGTCCGAAGTCAAGGGAGACTTAGAAGTCTCCAACTGCCAATGGATGTGGATAGCTTGCCGAAAGGAACAGGAGGGTCTCAGCAGCGACTGGTGTCATTAATAGCTGACGGATGTTCAAGGAGATTGAGAACCTGGTAGGACCTTCCCCAGCACATTGCCCAATATGTTCCCCAGTAACATGTGAGCAAGGACACAATTCTGGAAAATATGAATGGGCTAGGACCCTGGAAGAGACCAGGACATGCCACCCAAAAATATGCCACTTTGGCATACTGGTAATTTTGACCTGAAGACAACCGAGGAACATCAGATGCAGGAATGGCTCTCTGACCTCCCCATTTCCACCTAAAAGCAGGGCATACATTTTCTGAGAAAGGTGACCTCCTGGTGTCAGGAAGAGGAGAACATTCTTATTACTGGAAATGGGGAGTCAAAGCAGAGATGAATCTGCATAAACAAAAATCTTCCATTAATTTCCCCCATATGTTTCCAAGTCACTTTCCCCCTGCCTCCTGACCCAGCCCAACTGCCCTTTTCATTTGTCTTGTCATCTGCACAATGCATAGTTTTTTGTTAAAATGGAATAGAAGCTCTCAGGCCTACTTACTTCTTTAGGGCTTCATTTCTAGTACTTGAAGACCTCCATGTACATATAAAAATATTCACATCAAATAAAACTCGTGCTCTTTTCTCCTGTTAACCTGTTTTTTTGTCAGTTTAACTCTTAGGTCCAGTCACAGAACCTAAGAGGGTAGAGGAGGTCTTTCCTCCCCTATAACACAAAAGTGTCAGAAAGTCAGCCTCCAACAACTTAAGGGGATGGGGGACCAAACACAGAAACGGAGTTACAGAGAAGCGAAGAGATCTATTTCAGACACACCTGAGTTTGTGGTCCGAGATTTGTACCAACTACAATAAGCTGGCTCCCCAAAGACCACCAGGAGACTCTGTTGATAAAACAAAATTGAATTTATTCTTTAACGCAGGAGATAACACTAACTCCACCCTGGTGGTGTCTCAGATTGGGGAGGGGAAAGTCAGAATCAACTGAGAATTAGACGTTTGGCTCAAGGTGGGTCTTAGAATGTAGGACCTGATTTGGACTGGGTAGGAATGATATGACAGCCCAGGATTGCTGGAAACAGCAAGGTGAGGATCTGGAGAGGAGAGCTTCAAAGGATCTTTCCTGTTGACGCTTTCCACTGAAGAGCTGATGCATCTTATAGGAAGTTCCTCTAATGGGCAATCAAACTTTGCCTGGTCCTAGAAAAGTCAAGTCAGGCTAATGAAGACATGCTAAAGACTTGCCAATGAAGACAGCAAAGTCATGTCACTAGACAGTAAGGGTGGTTTCAGTTCCGGGTGTGTGGCTGAGTGTGGGAATGGATTGTTCTGTTCTCACCACTACAAAGTATACCCATTTTACAGATAGTAAGCCTTAGGTTTAGAGAGGCTAAGTAACTTACCCAAAGTCACAAAGCGAGTAAAGCTTAATAGTACAGTGGTTATAAGCCCGGGCTCTGAAATGAAACTACTTGGGATCATATGCAAGATTAGAAAGTTACTTAATTTCTCTGTGCCTCAGTGTTATCATCTGTAAAAGGAAGGCACCAGTGGTAACTAGCGTAGCGTTGCGGTGAGGATTCAAACAGCGATGGCTGGAAAGCCCCCCGCACAGCGCCTACCGCTGAGCCCAGGAAATAATAGCTAGCAGTAGTAAGAGTTGCACAAATAGTAAGAACGGTGGTAGTAATAATAATAAGTGTGGATCAGAGTTCAAACAAGTTCTGATTCCAGAGCAGAATCCGCTCCATAAGTTGCCCAGTACAAAACGAAACTGCAGAGCCCCTTGTCCAAAAATGAAGGATGTCCAGACAGGGACAATAGCACATTAAACCTAGCATGGGGCCCTTCTAAGCGCCAGGCCTTGGGTGCTTGCCCAGGTCCCACACCCATGAAGCTGGCTCTTCTCCAGAGCTCCTTTGAGGGAAATCTATCCTGCTTTTAACTAGCACTGCATTGTACTAACTGGTTTTTCCCACATCACGACTACCGTCTGAAAAGTTTGGAACCCCAGTGCAAGGCTGCCTTCCTGCAAAATCTATAGCTGTTTTACCGATGCAGATCCTGCAAAACCTGACCTTCCCATACCAGACTAAGTTGCACCAAGAAGCAAGTATCCATTGCCTTTTGGACAGACTCTTCTGTGGAAAGGAAGGTAAAAAAGAGACTGGGAATATTCTTAGCCCTACCCCATGCCACCAAAGCACACCAAGCTCAGACTTCAAGTCTGGTTCTCTACATCTTTCATCTGAAAATCAACAGAGTCTCTTGGTGGTCTTTGGGTAGCCAGCTTGTGATATTATGTCTTCCCCTGATTAGAGGAATTGTGGGTGAATCAGTTTTGAGATGAACTTGGTGAAATTGTCTAGTTCCATTTGGGACAAAGCTGACGGGAATGTTTTACTTGGTCAAAGCCATTAGCAAGAGAAAGCAAAGCAAAAGAACCACAGTAGAAGGTGACACAAAAAGTTGATGTTTGGTTGTGGCATCAAACTGCTCCCTGGGCATCTAAGACTTAGTGCAATGACTTTCCAACTCCAGCTTCACTGGGAAAGAACATTTCGAATGTTACTTTATGGCATTAGATCAAATGAGGTAAGACTCCTTTAGAAAAAACTATTAGAGGGGCACCTGGGTGGCTCAGTTGGTTGTCTGCCTTTGGCTCAGGTCGTGATCTTGGGGTCCTGGGATTGAGCCCCTTGTGGGGCTCCCTGCTCAGTGGGGAGTCTGCTTCTCCCTCACCCTACTCGCTCTCTCTCTCAAATAAATAAATAAAATCTTAAAAAAAAAAAAATAGCTCCTGCTGGGAGCTTGGGGACCACACCACTCATCTGGAAATACTGCCCTGGATCTAGAAAACAGAGGTATGCTCACGGGGAGAAGCAACTGGCAACTCAGTTGCTCGGGAAGAGCGAGCAGCAGTAATCATGTGTGAACGTCATTGTCCTCCATATTCCTTGGTTCCCCAACTGCATCATTCATTGAAAAACATTACAACTTATCATCTTCCCCCGAATGAAGCTACAGACTTTAATTACAAGAATCAGGAAAAGCAATGACATTTTAACTCTAAGAGTTAAATTGGAGACACTGAGACCTGGAGACACTGTATAACTTTGAGATCACATGGTTACGGTGTGTGAATGCCAGGTCAGGCTCTCTCGTGTATCTCCCTGTGTTCTTCGGTCTGCTGTTACAGATCATCAGACTACAGACATGAAGGTGGGATTTTGCCTTCTTTTTTTGTATCTAACCCATACCTGGTGTATAATAGGCCTCAAGGAATGTGGGTCGAGTGAGGGCATGACCGCTGGTTGTTCTAGAAGAAGTGCAGCTGGAGAAACAGGTATCTACAGCTACTTGCCCTGGGCCGTGCTCCCAACCTGTTCCCAGCATGTGTGTGTGGCAGAGGCTGATCCACAGGCTTTCTCTGGATGGTCTTTTAACCCCTGAAAAGATCTTACCTCCTAGAAAGTTCTGGTTTAATAATCCACTCCTCACTTCCAGGACAACTTTTCATAATAGTTGGTCTCTGCGATTGGCTGAATTTGCATTTCTTTATTTCATAGAGTTTATTCTTCAATGTCAGTGCTCCCTTCAAGTTCTTCTTTTCCAAAAATTGGCCTGTCAGTGTAGCAGTTCGATCTCCCCCTCTGTCCGGTTACTATAAGGCATGTGTCTGCACCCTTAGGAAATACTCTCTGTCTCAACTAGTGATCTAGGCTGTGATCCCTCTGTGGGAGCCAGGTTTATTTATGTCACAGAGGTGTTTTTCCTTCCTTCCCTGTTGGACAGTTTGATGTTGCCATTAAGTACAGTTTTGTGATTTTTGAATGTGGTGGGACAGCGAGGGCTGGCCTGTAGCACCCAGCCCTTCCTGCCATCCTGGTTGTCCCCTGCTTGGCTCCAAGTCCCCCACAAGTGGACACCCCAGCCTACATGTCCGCACACCTGTAAACAGCCACCCTTGGCTACCCCTCAGGCCCAGGGATACAAGTACCAGTGTAGTAGTCAACGATGGTGACGGCCTGAGGAAGAGGCCCACTCAGGACCCAGCAGTGGGCTCAAGGACACTGGGACGGTCCCCAGTTAGTCTATCTGAGCTGTTATAACAGAATACCATAGCCTGGAGGGCTTAAACAACAGACATTTATTTCTCATACTTCTGAAGGCTGGGAATTCCAAGAGAAGGTGCTAGCTGATTCATGTCTCTTCCTGGTTTATAGATGGCAACATTCTTGCTGTGTCCTCATGTGGTGGAGACAGAGATCACCTCCCTCGTGTCTCTTATAAGAGCACTGATCATGTAAGGGCTCATCATAAGGGCTCCCTCTTATGACCAATTAATTACCTCCCGAAGGCCTTACCTCCGAATACTATCATACTGGGGACTAGGGTTTCGACACGTGGATTTGGGTGGGGGGACTCAAACATTCAGTCCACAGCAGATAGGGAATACCAGGTACTGGATACTTGGTGCCTGGCCCAGAAGGAAAGGGTTCCCAGGCTCCCAGGGGGGCACATCTCCTTGACTCAGTAGATGCCTGGCCCATGGGGAGAAGACCAGAGCTGGGCCCTCTAAAGCTCAGAGCTCAGAGTCGGCCCCTCTTTCCTGGTCTAAGGGGGTATAACCTAGCCCCCCATGTCTCCAGGCTCTCACTGGCTGATCTTCAGAGCAAATTGAATGGCCAGATGCGAGGCTATCTGACAAAGATCTGGAACAATTACTTGGAAGGCCACATCGCAAGTAGGAAAAGAGAAACTGAGGGTAGGGCCACTAATTTCTATTCTACTTTTTGTACTTAAGTACAAAAGAGATCCTAAACTTGAACCTGGTCTATCCAAGTCATTATGAAGATATATTTGTCAAAATAGGAGAACAGAACATATACTGGGAAGTTTGTTAGCTTGACATATCTTTTCAAACATTAGACTTGGGGGTACAGGCCTTCCTTTGTACTTCTGTGTGGAGGTTCAGAGTACAATACTCAGGGGCACACAGCACCATGTGTATCAAATACATAACCTAACTCGCTTCATATCAAGAGCCTTTCTGCATTTTTACTGGATATTATGAAGAACATTGTATATAGAGATCATTTCTAGTTGTTGAGTGTTCTATTCCTCCCTATCTGATTTTCTACCATTTGACTTGGAAATCATTGTACTCTCATAGTTGTATGAAAAGCCGTCACTTTACAAGCAATGTGTCGGTGTTAAAATCTTACGACAGCGTTCTGAAGAGTCAGGGGAATATTAACAAGTAAATCCTTTCTTCTTTAGTGGAAAACAATTCTAAAAGCATCTGCTTGCCAGGGTGCAGTTAGTCCCTCTTGCTTTGAGTCCAGGAGGAGCATATTTCGCAGCATTTGCTGAAATTTGTTTTGTTCCTGTCCTCTCCATTAGAACCAGAGGTCCTCAAAAGCAAGCACTGAACCTTCTTCCTTTTTAGATTTCCAGCACCCAGCCCTGTGCTAGGCATATAGATAACTAGTATTATGTTGTGCTATAGCAAAAAATATACATATTTGTTCTTTGTCTCTGGTTCTTAGCATGCAGTTTCTAAAACCCTTGGAATTTCCTGAGTGATAGGAATGTCTTGCCTGCCAATGACCTGACTTGATGGGGGGCCTAGATAGCTTCAGGATGGGCGCTGGTGGCCAGAAAACCAACCACGTGATTAGAGTTGGAACTTTCAGCCCCACCTCCCAACACCTATGGAGGGGAGAGAATCTGGAGATTGAGTTCAATCACCAATGGTCAAGGATGTCATCAGCCAAGTCTAGGTAATGAAGTCTTGATCAAAACTGAAACAATGAGGAGGAAATTTTGTGTTGGTGAACGTGTTGATGTGCTGGCAAGGGAGAGAGGGGGCATGGAAGCTCTGTATCTCCCACCCTATGCATCTCTTCCATTTGGCTTTTCCTGAATTGTATTCTTTATAATAAGTCAGAAATCATTAGAAAGTGCTTTTCCAAGGTCTCCAAGTCATTCTACCCAACTATCAAATCTGAAAGGGGTTACGGGAACCCCCAAATTTGTAGCCAAGTTGGGTGGAGTAGGGGTAGCCTGGGGACTCTGGTGTTGCAACTGGGATCTGAAGTGAGGGGCAGACTTGTGGAACTGAGCCCTCAACTTCTGTCTGTGCTACTCCAGATACTCAGTGTCAGAATCGAATTGAATTGCAGGACACTCCTTCTATTGAGAAATAGAGGCCATGTCCCCTCCCTTGAATAGGGACAGGTTTGCAATTGCTTCAACTAATAGAGTATGGTGGAAGTGACACCATTTACCTCCAAAGCCAGATCATAAAAGATCATGCAGCTTCCCTCTGGTTCTTGCTTAGAATTCTCCCTTTGGGGATGTCCCCTTTTGGAATCCAGCTGCCACGCCATGAGAAGCTGCAGCTACCAAGTAGAGCCACAGGAAGGTGCCTGGTTGACTGTCCCAGCTGAGCCCAGCTGTCAAGTGTCTGCCAGGTGCCAGCCATGGGAGTGAAGAGGCCCCCACATGTTTCTAGCACCCCAGGCACTCAACTCCCCAGCTAGAACTCCAGAATCCTGGAGTAGACACATGCTATTCCTGCTGTATGTTATCCAAATTCCTGACGCACAAAATCCAGGAGCATAGGGCACCTGGGTAGCTCAGATGGTTAAGCATCTGCTTTCAGTTCAGGTCATGATCCCAGGGTCCTGGGATCGAGTCCCGCATCGGGCTCCCTGCTCAGCAGGGAGCCTGCTTCTCCCTCTCCTTCTTCTGCTCCCCTTGCTTGTGCTCTCTCACTCTCTCTGTCAAACAAATAAATAAAATCTTAAAAAAAAAAAAATCCAGGAACCTCATCGAAAAGCTGTTGTTTCTGCCACTGTTTTTGGGGTAAATTCTCACAGCAATAGTAACTGGGACACAGTGCCACTGTGTAATGGCCAGATTTCTAAAACTCTTTTTCTTTATTCTGAGTGAGTCTGTTTATTATAAGGGCTGTATATATAAAAATTAGGCCATCAGAATTTGGTTACCTGCTAGTTATTGAAAGAACAGGTAATTTTTTTTAACATAAAAAATTATGGCTTTTCAGGATGTGGGGAAATACTTTTTGTGTATGGCAAGTCTCTTACGACATAAATCTTTCCACATATCTTTGATTATTCTCTTAGATAAATTCCTAGAGATGGATCTGCTGGGTTAAATGACATGCATATTTTATTATTGATTATTATTATTTTTGATCCATATGACCAGATTGTTGAGTCGCATCACCAACTCAATGCCCTACCTCCCCCCAGGCTTGGGGAGCTGCCTGGGGAGAGGGCTGGGACTGTTCTTTCCTGCTTTTTCCTCCTCTACATTCACTGCTTCTAGGTCCCCTGGAGCATAGTGTGGGGAGGAGTGGAAGAGATAGAAAAGGGGCAAAGTCTTGTACCTGGTATGGTTCTGTCTTGGGTGGCATTTCCCCTCTTGCACATCCGGGTGCCCACTGTCCTGTAGGGCACGTGGTAAGTCCTTTGGGAGGTCTTTGGGATGCTTCCCGTCATGTGGGAGGTGTGCCTGCATTGGACCTCATCCTTTCCCCTCAATTCCAGTCCACACTGGAAAACCCACAGGCTTTTGCTGTTGGTCCATTTCCCTGCAGCCAGTTGTTGCCTCTGGGCAGGGCTCCAGCAACACAGCACAAACCTGGCTTCCTGCCACGGCACGCACTTGGCCATGGGCAGCTCATGCCTCCTTATCACTGCAGATGGGGGGTGGGGCAAGGTGGGCTGTTCCCCCTCTTTGCAGTGCCATGGCTAACCAGTTCCTTTCTCCCGCTCAGTCAGCGCAGGATGCAGATCAGCAATTGCGCTCTAAACAAATGTTCAGAGGTGAGCTGCCTGTCTCTCCTCGCAGATGCTCTCAAATCCTATGATCCATCTGGATGGGGGGCCAGGGGAGCACTCTCCCCTAGGTCAGGAACTCCATATCCGATGCCTCCTCCAATTTCCACACCTTGGGCTTATAGAAACCAGATTGGGGGTGGAAGGGAGGTTAGTGGAGCACTGGGGATGGGTCTGGGAGCCCTCCCTCTCCGTAGGATGGAGAGATAGGGCATCTGCTTCTCAGCTCTGAGGCTTACCCCATTAATCAGACAACAGGAAAAATTCCATTTGAAATTCTCTTATAGTAATTGGTTAAATAATTATGGTATGTTCTCTACAAAGGAATAAAATCAGGCATTCATAATCTGAAGGCTAATTAATGGGAAATAATTATCGATATGTATTTATTGACATCTATTTAATGGTATATTGCTAAACGAAGAACCTGAACTCCAAAGCCACATAATTCCATATTTATAAAATACACATTATGTAATTTATGCATAGAAAAAAAATCATTAGAACATTCACCACACCATTGTTTTCCCAGGGGGATAGAATTATAGGTGATTTTCTTTTCTTCTCTATGCTTTTTGAGGGGTTTTCACATTTCTATGAGCACATGCTCCTTCGATAAGCACAAAAATTATCTCTGAAAAAATAAAATTACATGTTCACCCCCCCTCTTGTCCACATGCCTCCGCCAAATGTTCTCTTTCCTTATTAACTTTTGAGTTTTCAGTACGGACGAAGCTGTTCTCCTTCAAAGCAAATGCAGGTGCAGAAAGAAAACCCACACGTGCTGGTGCTAACTTCTCAGCAGTCAGCAAGAGCACTCATGCGCCGGACCTGCCTCCACGGAGACCCGTGGAGCTCGGAGCTCGGAGCTCGGAGCAAGGCAGCCTCCCTGCAGCTGTTTCTGGGACACTGCCTGGAGCTGAGGTCTGCACGTTGGAGCCACCGGGGAGGCTCTAAAACCAACCAATGCCATGGCGGCAGCAGTAAAAAGCAGAGTGGGTTCGGTGTGCCGCCCAGGTGAAGAACCCCTGCCCAAGGCCGGGAGCCTCACCTTCTCTGGGAGTCCCCTATGTCTTCTCCTACATTAACTGTCTGAAAGTATTTGATTACAAATGTAGTCTCCCAAAGTATAATTAGAAGTAGGAAGCAAGAAGATAAGGGTTTTAGAGTGTTTTCTGGATTGAATCGTAACCTCAAAAGATTTAAGTCTGGGCGCCTGGGTGGCTCAGTCGTTAAGCGGCTGCCTTCAGCTCAGGTCATGATCTCAGGGTCCTGGGATCGAGCCCCGCATCGGGCTCCCTGCTCGGCGGGAAGCCTGCTTCTCCCTCTCCCGCTCTTCCTGCTCGTGTTCCCTCTCTCGCTGTGTCTCCTCTGTCAAATAAATAAATAAAATCTTAAAAAAAAAAAAAGATTCATGTCAACCTAGAACCTTAGAATTCGACCTTGTTAGGGTTTTGCAGATGTAACCAAGGTAAGATGAGGTCATACTGGATTAGGAGGGGCCCTGAAGCCCATCTTCTTGCAAGGACGGGAGAGGTGGAGACTCACACAGTGGGAAGAAGGCCACGAGCCGCAGAGGCAGAGATGGGAGTGATGCAGCTGCCGGCCAAGCTACGCCGACGATTGCCGGCCCCTTCCAGAAGCTAGGAAAGAGGCATGGCGTGGACTCTCCCTCAGAGCCTCTGGAAGGAGCCAACCCTGCCGATTCCAGACTTCTGGCCTCCTGAACTGTGAGAGAATAAGCCTGTTGTTTTAAGCCCCCCAGCCTGTGGTAATTTGTTCCCGCAGCCCTAGAAAACGCATACCAGCCCTTTCAGAGGTCTCCCCCAGAAGCAGAGAAACGATGCCCCATCACATCTCTGTAAGAGGGAAATGCTCTCCTCAGCACAGCCCTTTTCTGGACCTCAAAGGTCTCTCCCCTGCATGCCCAGTTCTCTCTGTGCACATGGGAAAAATGCCTCTTAGATAATACATGTCAATTTTCTTTCAATTACATGTAGCACAGGAGCTATTTGGTTAGCAAGGTGGGAAAAATCCCCACTATACATTTTGTTCCATTGCTTTTCCCAGCTCAGTCAGAAGACTTCTTATTAGATTCACTCACCTGGTAACTAATGAGAACTGCCAGTCTTTGAAAAGCAATTACTTCTAAGTAAAATAAGCACTTCTCTGAACGAGTCAGAAAAAGCTGTATATACTGTAAACAAAGCACTACAGGAGTAGCATTTTGCTATTTCTGCTTCAATTTTAAAAAACGTCCCTTATCAGGACCATCTTTAATAGAGGATGGGAGAATGGTGAGGCCTTAAGTGGTCATTTACTTGATTTTCCAGCTTTCCCATGGGCAGGACCAACCATGTAAATTAAGTTCCATTCGGTTGAATAAATCATTACTGCATGTCCTCTCTGCGAGGGGCTGGGGAGACAAGGAGACCACTGCCCTCGGAAAAACCACAGTCCACAGGGAAAGCAGACAAGCAGCCACGGATTAGAGCCCGAATGTAATGCAGAAGCATCTGCGTGCTAAAGAGGTGGCATGGAATGACCTTCCAATGAGACAGGGTGGATTCCACATGTATGTGTATCTCTGCTCCCATCTGAAAATGCAGTAAAATGAGAGTAACAGAAAAAAAATCTATGCACAAACCAAAAGGGGCAAAGAGAATTGGAAAATAGACCACAACAAATGAGAAACGTCTTCAGATTTGGTAGGATGGAGAATAGAGGAAAGAGAGGAACAGAGCAATCTGACCCTCAAGTGCCCACAGAAGGTGCAGAGCCCGCCACTCTGGAATTGTGAACTATGGGAGGCGGGGGTGGGTAAAAGGTGAAAAACAAGAGGTTTGGTTGAAATTCTGTTTAAGGAGAAATTAGATCCCAGGTTGCTCTCCATCTGGAGCAGCAAGCAGGGGCCTCCCCTCCCCACTCAAGTAGGAGATTTCCTGTTGGAGAGCAGAACCAAGAGGGCTGAAGTCACAGCAGAGAGGTGGGGGGCAAAATGCTGTTCTGAGAGTGAATGCTGACATCTGAACAAGAGGCTCTCAGCCTTGAGCTTCGTTCCCCACTCCCAGGAGACTGACACCAGGCACAGAGCCTGCCGGCAGGAGACTAGTACATTCTCTATGAAGACAATGAATGGTCCCAAAGAAAGGGTATAAGGATAACGACAGTTGGGATTTCTGGAGGGAAAAAAAAAAAGCAAAAAGGGGAAAAGAAACCCAAGTCTTCCCCCGAATCACCTTGTAGATCCTTGCCCTGAACCCTACACATCCATGGACAGGCGCCTCCCCACAGCCCACAGAGTTCAACCTTTCAGTGTTCGGTGAATGACCCAAGTATTCTCAGACATTTGAGGAAAGTTTTCCATATGAAAAATAGAAATAAAAATAAGTAAACAGCAAAAAGCAAACTCAGTAGAAGGAGAAAAGAAAACTATCGTTGCCCCCAATCCTATAGTTAATAGCTTTGGAGACAGAAGGCATCCCCAACCCAAGAAGAGCTTGCTGTTCAAAAAAGAATGTTATTCACAGGAGCCGAGAAGTGGAAACAACCTAAATGCGCATAAACAGAGAAACAGTAAAGAAAATGTGGTATGACTACACACAATGGGATATTATTCAGCCTCAAAAAAGAAGGAAATCCTGCCACATGCGAAACACAGATGAACCTTGAGGACAGTCTGCTAAGTAAATAAGCCAGTCACAAATACTGCGTGATAACAATTACATGAGGGATCTGAAGAAATCGAATTCCTGGAAGCCGAGAACAGAATGGTGGTTTCAGGGGCTGGAAGGAGGAGTTGCATTTCAGTCTTGCGAGATGAAAAAGTAGATTTGCTGTACAGTGAGCATATAGTTGACAAGAGTGTACTGTACACTTAAAAATTTGTTAAGAAGGCAATTTTTTACCACAATTAAAAAAAAAAAAAAACAGGGTGGGGGGAGGCTCCTGGGTGGCTCAGTCGGTTAAGCGTCTGCTTTCGACTCAGGTCATGATCCCAGGGGCCTGAGATCGAGTCCTGGGTCCGGGCTCAGTGAGGAGTCCCTTTCTCCCTCTGCCCTGTGCCCCTCCCTGCCCCGCTCATATGCACGTGCTCTCTCTCACTCTCTCTCGCAAATAAATAAATAAAATCTTTAAACAAACAAACAAACAAACAAAACCCACCTCAGCTCTGGCCCATGCTGGCTGTGGTTCTCTGCCTCTCTCATGGCAGGTTCTGCTCTATGTTACTTTGTTCAAACCTCAGACATACTCCTTTTACACCATCATTTGCTTTTTGCGAGGAAAGGAGTTTAAAGGGATGTAATTTAAGTCATTGTATGCCTCCGATTTAACAGATTGAAATAAAATTTTATTGTAACGTTGAAAAAAAAAGTTGTGGTCCCTCCAGTTTCTCCTCAGGTTTTTTTTTTTTAATTTTTTTTAACTCTAGTGTAATTCGTGTACAGTGTTATGTTGATGTCAGGTGTACAATACAGTGATGCAATCCTCAGGTATTTATTAAAGGGTCTCCCAAACTTAGTAAGTTCCTAATGAGACATTTGCTTTTAATCATGTGGAAATTTCAATTCATTTTCTAACAGCAACTTTTGTTTTAAATATAAAAAATGATCAACTAACAAAGAGGAAATGATTATCTTGAGAGGAACTACCGAAATATCTTTAATTCTGTGAACTCAAAAGAGCTTTTTGTCTGAGCTTAGAAATTGAAACAAAAGAAAACAAACGAAATAGCTAATAGACAAAAACCTTAGGGAAAATATTTTAAAATCAAAGTGTTGGCCCAACCAGAAAAGGAAGTAGTTCAACTTATTAACATGGCAGATTGCCATAGATATGTTGTGTGAAGAACCTTCAGATCAAGCTTTTTGCACTAGAACATTTTTTAAAAAGGCTGTTCTTTTAAAAAATCATGGAAAGATATACATAACAAAAAACATCGTTTTAACCATTTTTACATGTACAATTCAATGACATTTAATTACATTTACAATGTTGTGCAACCATCACTGTTATCCATTTCCAGAACTTTGTCACCACCTCAAACTGACGCTCTGTACACATTAAACCATAACTCCTCCCCTTCCCTCCTCCCCATCCCCTGGTCATCTCTGTTTCACTTTCTGTGAATGTGTCTACTCCAGATCCCTCAGATAAGTGGAATCAGACAATACTCATCCTTTCGTGTCTGGCGTATCCCACTCAGCAAAATGTCCTCAAGGTTCAACCATGTTGTGTCATGAGGTGCTACATTGTATGAAAACAAGTCAACGTTCTAAAGATGACGAGGCAAGAAAAAGAAATCCTTCCCACCTAATTTAGCAGGTCCAACCCTCTACCTGCACCTTCAATGACCAATCTTTTTTTTTTTCAAGATTTTATTTATTTATTTTAGAGAGAGAGAGAGAACGAGCAGGGGCTGGGGCAGAGGGACAAGCAGATTCCCCAATTCGGGACTCGATCCCAGGACCCCAAGATCATAACCTGAGCTGAAGTCAGATGCTTAACCGACTGAGCTACCCAGGTGCCCCTCCAATGACCAATCTTACTGAGGTTTGATACTCACCTTTAGAGTGTGGGGGTGCACTTCAATTTCCTCTGTGCCCCTTTCATTCCCCACTTCATCAAACAACGGTTAGAGAGGCCCTTCCTCTCGCTGTTCATTAAGCCCCAGTATATCCCCATATATGTACTTTGGGGTCTGGGAAAGAGCCCCAGACTTGATGTGACCTTGGGCAACTCTGTTAACTGCTATGAGCTTCAGTTGTCAATGAGATGAAGATAAAAGTCATGACCTAAGAGAGTTGTTATAAGAACTGAAGGACATGCAAAATGTACAATATTATACAAGTATCCTGGCAGGCTGACCAGACCGGGCTGTGGTGGGGCACATAAATAAACAGGAAACAGCCCAAACTGTTTCACACTGTCTTACCTTTTAAGCTAGAGCCGTGAGATACTAGGATGGTTGTGGTGCCTGTTTTACAAGAGAGAGAGTCCTCCTCCTGCCGTCTCTGCCATTACACTGAGGGTAACAACCCTGGCGACTCACTGAGTTATTACAGAAAGTAACTAATACCTTTAAAAATTCTGTCTTGCTCATTGTTCTGTGAGACCAGCAGACAGTCCACTCTGGGTGACATGCAGATGGCAAAGGACTAGATGGATAACCAAGCCCCCAGAGAAGCAGACTCTCATTTTGCCAATAGGGTCAATCTTCCCACCACTCTCTGCCCAGAGTTGCTAATGAGTGGCAAAATTGACTGCTCTCACCTCTTCTCACAGCAAGGTCTTGCCTCTAGTGGGAGTGCTAATGAGCCCTGACACTGTCCTCAGCAGGAGGCTGAGGAGAAGAAGTAAGAGTCCTGAATAATCCACTCAGTGTTGCAGAATATTCCAGAACCAACTACCAAAGGAGAACAACCATCTTCTCCCCAGCTTCTCCTGCTTGGTTAGATGTCTCCAGAGTCTGCTTTTTGCACGGGGGTCAATACAAGTACCTCATTGTGTCGGTCCTCACACCTTCAACAAGCTCCGACCAGAGAGAGATTCAGTGGCTCGATTTATTTGACCACTGGCCCCTCAGGAAGCAGAGAGCACTGCCCCGGGGAGTCCAGCCCCTGGACTGTTTCTCCTCCACCATCCTTCATCCCATTTGCCCAGCAGATTGAGTAACGGCTACTCTAGAAACACTGAGCACAATAGAGATGTCACTTAGGAAGAAGGAAGTGTTAAAAGCCTGATTTCCAACTGAGAAGGTGGGAGAGGCCCACAGAAGAGGTCAGAACTCAAGCTTTGCGGCACTGGCATAGGAACGCTGAAATGTGTGTGGACGGTCTTCGAGAAAGGCGTGAAAGGATGCACGCCAGGCTAGGACACACTTGACTGCAGGGTGAAGGGTGGGGGGTGGGGAGGGGACGCCCCTGTCAAATGTCAGCTTGCTCCCTGTCCGATTTGTAATAACAAGCATGGGTAACTTTTGTATTTAAAAAAATGCAATAAAGTGAAGGAGAACAAAGAACGTAGGGGTTTTCTTGTTGAACAACAGTATTTCATAGCCTGTAAAACACTTCATTTGACGGTGGAGATGAATCACTCCCAGTCTCCTGAGAGCCTACACCGGGAGCATGGGTGGATTTGCCCCTTTCCAGGTAAAAAGAAAGAATGAATTTCAAAAGAACATTGGTTATTTCATGACACCCCAAGGTCCCAGTTATCTAATACGAAGGTGTTGGAGATGGGAAAGCTGAGCAGCTTAGAGAGTAAAGAGTTGTATGGCCTGCGGTTACGGTGGCTAGCCCACCTGACCTGCCAGTCCAGGGGCATTGCCCGGACACTGAGTTCAAGGGCACAATAACCTGGGCAGCTGATACAGTTAAGTTGCTGCAGCCTTTTGCAGATTTACAGCTGCGGGCCAGCAATGACTTAAGCTTGGTTCGCTCAGAGGCAGCAAAAGGCCCATTCTGGGAGTTTCTCCTGCTCAAGGCTCCCTGTCCCTGGAAGTCACAGCCTCAGAACTTGCTATAAATTTCGCTATAAACCAAGCAGTGCGCACGTATCCTTTGCCCTAGAGCTCATCTCCTCTGGCCTGCTGGAATCTCACCGCCCATCTTAACCATCTTTTCTATGCTCTGTGGAATTCTGCAGAGAGAAATAATAGTCAGCAAAGTCATATTCATAATGGAGATGTTTATAATTTAGGGAAGGAATTCATGAATATTGTTGGATGAAGCATCCTTCCCAGCAAAAATGATAACAAATACAAATAGAATAAAACAAAACCTACACTGATCTTCTGTTGCCTGGCTCCAGAGAGTTCTGGGTCAAATTATGCCTCTCAAAGTAGAACAGCAGCATCAGTTATGTAATATGCCAACCCTGTCTCCCAACAGCAATACCTAGGGAGTCTGGCCATAGATGTTTGCTCAAGAAGATAAAGGATGAGAAAAGAAAAAGTAGGGACTCCGAGGACAAGGCAGGTGCTTAAATTGTATATTCATTGTAAATAAGAGATTAAGTTAATATAACAGAAGACCCCTTCTGAGGGCAAGTATTATTAAACTGTGGATTGGACCACCAAAACCCATCAGATTTTTTTTCCTGGCAGTTAAATACTTCCTTCTTTCTCTAAGTTGCTATAGATCACTCCTTGCCTGCAGAGGTTAAAGGCACTGGGGCTATAAGGACTCTTCTTGTTTTGGTCCCTAGAACTTTCTTCCTTTCTGGCTTCCCAGGATTCACCTTCCACTTGTTTGTCAGTGATTTGCATATGGCCTCGTCTTCCTCTAGACCAATGCGAGCTCTGTCCTGCCCTGAAGACTTAAGAAAAATACAGATTCCTCAGGGTTCCAAGAAGGTCCTTCAAGATTTCTTTTCTCTCCATCACAGGGGTACGTTACCAAGATATGGTCTATTCAAATTTATCATTCCTTTTTCAACTTTTCCCCAAAATATATTTTTGCCCCTTGTAACCTGCTTGGCCTGACATCACATGTTGAATGAGTCAGCGCTGTCTCACTTAAATGCAGCTAACACTAAAATTGTGTTATCGATTTCTGATGCTCTCTTGACTTTTTCCTTTTTGTTGGCTTGTAAAAGTTGGCTCGACTAATATTACTCTAAATATGTAATGCTGGCTTTGGCCCTGCCTCGTTCCCAACTTGTCTTGCTTACTGTCATTTATTGGAGTCATTTACGTCAAAATGTATTTTTTTTAAGATTTCAAATAATGGATTTTTCCATTCTAAAATAGTTCCAAATGTTACCCAGTCTCCTTCTGGTCACAGTAGAACACATCCGTGCTGATATGGTGCATTCCTTCCGACATGCATAGGGTAATAGTAAACCAGTATTGATAGTATACATGGCCGAGCATCGGAAGACCTGGGAGAAATCTTGGCTCCGTTACTTACCACCTGCATGATTTTAGGCAAGTTGTTTAACTCCTTTGAGCCTCAGTTTCCTCATTTATAAATTGAACTCTTTGCATTTATCCATAGGGTTTTTCTGAAGTTCACATGAGATTACGTAAGCAGGGGTGGTTTCTTAATATTATTGCTAATCTCCAAGAGCTCCACTCAGCTCTCTCTTAAATTGAAAACACAACCAGGTAAGGTCCGAATGGTCTTGTGTAGACTATGAGAAGAACCTGAGTGCGAAAAGGACCTGCATCTCCTTCTTAGTCTCCTGGCTGATGTCATCTCAATCTTTGAAGACCCAGCCTAAAAAAATCACCCCCTGAGAAGACAGCTTTGAATGCCCCAGGTCAACAGGGGGTTGCTTTTCTTTGTTCTCCAATAGTATCTATGGTAAGATTTCTCTCCAAGCATATAACATAGGCATCAGAAAATCCCTAGGGAATCCAATAGTTAGGAGTTTAACACCTTATATGAAAATATACATTGGGAAGTAGAGGTTCAAGTGACTCTATTAAACTATTTATTATATCCACTAAAAATAATAAAGATGGCATCCTAGATAAAGAGAATATTAATAACCTTTACACATCCTATGTTAGTAGTAATGTACACTGTGTAATTAACATCCATTTGTTAAGGGAAAAATCTTTAGGCTTTCCCTTCCTTGAGGTATCAGTGGAATGCTTAAAAGTAAAAATTTTACGTACTTACAGATAAGTATGCCCAATAAAAGGGTTTACCTTTCTGCCTACTTTGCCACCCAAGTGTTCGAAGTGTTTCTGATTTTATATGTTGGAGTTGTTGGCTCCTGACATCCAGCTCTCACTTATTCAAAATAGGTTGGAGCATTGGTAAGCCTAGCTGCTTACTCAACTCTTTCCGCTATTACACAAGGTCATTCAGCCTTGGCTCTGACCATGATAACTTCATGCACATCCCTTCTGTTAGCCTTCCTGGTAATATCTCCACTTCTTTCCCTCCTGAGGGAGACTCCCAGTTTCCTTGCTCTCTCCTCCAAGGTTGCAATGAAAACGTCTCTATTTCAGCCTTGCCATTCACAATATCCCCTTTCTCCATTCTTGCCCCAAGCTCTATCCTCTTCCCCAGCCCCAATCTAATTACCTCAAATGGGAATGATTCAATGCATAAATACTAGGACTGGAATTCCTAAGATAGATGCTAGAATTTCATGTAAGGGAAAGTGAGGTTCTGGAGAATTATCGTTGTCATCACCTCTTTAATATCTATCTCTCCCATGGACTGTGAGCTTCTAGAGTTGAAAGTGGGGGAGAGCAGCATTTTCCTATGCCTCATTTTATCTTTAGCACCAGAACGGTCTCTGACACGTGGGAGGGCTTTGATCCATATTGGTTGAGGGACCACATGCTTGCCAAGAGATCCCTTTTGTGACCTAGTCTACTTGTCAATTTCAGACAGATATATTTTTTAGATGTCCTCTTCCTGATTATAATTTCAGCTACTAAATTAGGGAGCTACAGAAAAGAGGTATAGAAGGGCAAGAGGAAAAGAAGACAAAGGAGCTAAAGAAGAGTTCAACTTATTTCTACCTAGTTCTACTTAACTAAAGGGAGTAGGTGTGGGAGACCCAGGCTGGCCAGGGAGTTTTGGAGAGCAGCCCAAGAGGTTGGGAAAGGCTTGGTGCCCTTCAAGGGAAACCTTCAGAAACATGCCACGCATCTCCTGCTGTCTCCTCCCACAGTCAGGACTGCCTGGGATTTGGATCTGCCTGCAGGCTGACCTACCCATATTTAATGCCGGGGGTGTGTCCGAATATGCTGTGGGAAGCCCAGGACCAATACGTCTACACAGATTGTACAGCCACATCCCTCTCCAGCCCTTCTCCAAGGTCCAGTCTCACGGCTTTTTGGGAAGCCATTAATACAAATGTTCACTCTTGAGTTCTGATTTACCCTCACCTGGGTGTTCTCCTGGGCTGCCCAATGCAGTGGGAGCGGACTGTGTTATGGGAACTGAGAAATGATGTACTACTTTTTTTCTCGCATATGAAAGGGGAAAAAGCTTAAAGAAGCCAAGTTTTCAGAACAAACCAGGAAAGCCAATGCCCTTCCATCAGTAGGAGCAGGCTATGCCAGGGTAGGGGTGGTATGCAGGGAAAGAGCCAGAAATGGTGTCCCCTGGCACTGGGGACAAAGGGGGCCAAACTTTCATAAAGAAACCACTTCTTCACTATTTCCCAGGTCCTGAACATTTCCCAATGAACCATAGCAAATTTATGGATATTCTCACAACAGAATTAACATATGGAATCATGTTAGTCAAAGGTCTTAGAGAACAAATAATGTCCCACAGGGTATCGTTACTCCCAAACCATGTCAAACTGGGTCTACTTTTTGAGATGCCAACTCAGAGAAACAATTGGCTTGACTTTTTTTTAAATTAGTAGACTTTATTTTTTATAGCAGTTTTAGGTTTACAGAGAAATTGAGCAGAAAATAGAGTTCTCCTATAAACCATCCCTCATTTCCTCACACACATTTTTGCCTATTATTAACATGTTGCTTTAGTGTGGTACATTTGTTACAGTTGATAAGCCAATATTGAAACATTGTTTATATTGCATATTTATAGTTTATTTTACATTTATGTAAATATTATGTTTATTGTATATTATTGTTTTTAATTTTTATTATCTAATTAAGGTCCACATTAAACTTATATACATTTCTATACACAGAAATTTACATTAAAATTAATTCTTTGTATTTTGCATTCTATGCATTTGACAAATGTACCCATCTTTACAGTATCATACAGAATAGTTTCATTTCCATAAACATCCCCTGTGCTCTACCTATTCATCCCTCCCTCCCTCCCCAACCCCTGGCAACTATTGATATTTTACTGTTTCTATACTTCTGCTTTTCCCAGAATGTCATATTGTTGGAATCATACACTATGGAGCCTTTCCAGACTTTTTCTCACTTAACAATATGCATTTAAGTGGTGCCTGGGTGGCTCAGATGGTTAAGCGTCTGCCTTCGGCTCAGGTCATGATCCCAGGGTCCTGGGCTGGAGCCCCGCATCGGGCTCCCTGCCCAGCGGGAAGCCTGCTTCTCCCTCTCCCACTCCCCCTGCTTGTGTTCCCTCTCTCGCTATATCTCTCTTTGTCAAATAAATAAAGAAAATCTCTAAAACAAATAAAAATAAAAAATAAAACTACAGAAATTTTTTTAATTATTTAAATTCAATTAAGTAACATAATGTATAATTGGTTTCAGAGGCAGATGTCAGTGATTCATCAGTCTTATATAACACCCAGTGCTCGTTACCTCACGTGCCCATTCCTTTTTATTGCTGAATAATATTGCATTTTCTGGACATACCACAATTTATTTATCAATTCACTTACTGAAGAACATTTTGGTTGCTTCCAAATTTTGGCAGTTCTTAATAAAGCTGCTATAAACATGTCTGTGCAGGTTTTTGTGTGGACATCAGTTTTTAACAACTTGGTGTAAAAACCAAGGAACGTTATTGCAGGATTGCATGAGGAGAGTGTGTTCAGCTTTGTAAGAAATCGCCAAACTATCTTCCAAAGTGGCCGTGCCATTTTGCATTTCCACGGCAGTAAATGAGAATTCCTGTTGCTCCACAGCTTTGCCAGCATTGTTAGTGTTCGGGATACTAGCCATTCTGATAGGTATGTAATAGTGTCTCATGATTGTTTCAATTTACAAGTCCCTAATGACGTATGATGATGAGCATCTCATCATGTGCTTATGTGTCATCTGCGTATCTTCTTTGGTGAGGCTTCTCTCGGTGAGATTTTTTGCCCATTGACTATTAATCAAGAAACACTCCCCCTCCTTTTTCCTTCTGTCATCTTAAAGTACCACTTTTCTTCCTCACTAACACATTAATACAGTTTACAAAAGAAAAGGAAAACCCCAATCATTTCTTGAGTACGGAGTGGAATTTTTACTTGCAATAGCTAAGCACATGCCAGAGAGTCCAGCTTTCAGAACAACTGGCTCCCAGAACAAAGAGGGAAAACTTTATACTTCAAGTTGTGTGGGCATCAGCAATTCTGATAATACGGCTGGGTCATTTTGATAAACACAGAATGTTCCTGACTTTGCGGCTCATTCAGGATGCAGAGATTTGTCCCCTTTTTGTCCTTCAGAAAAACTCTTATTCGGGGCTTGTGCCTGAATGCAAGGCTTTCCGGAATGTACGCTTTCCCCAGCCACCCGGTGTGCATTGTTAACACTTGGATAAGTATTTCCACCTATCTTCCCAAAACACTGTTACAATTCACATGCCTACCAGAAGAATATAGGGTACTGGCATCCTTACCAACCCTGAATAGTTTAACAGTTTAAAATCTCTGTCAATTTGACACAGGAAAAAAAGGCTTCTTGTTTTAATTTTCTTCTTCTTTTTTTCTTTTTTTTTTCAGGCTTCTTGCATCCAGGGACCCTGGGCCCTCCAGACCCTCCCATAGCACTGGCGTCATCCACCACTTGGTGTTTTCTCAAAGAAGAAACATTTTTTAAAAAGGTTTATTTATTTATTTTAGAGAGAGAGAGAGAGAGAGTGTGTGTGTGGGGCGGGGAGAGGGGAAACTCAAGCAGACTGCACTGAGTGGGGAGCCCTACATGGGGCTCAATCTCACAACCTTGAAATCAGACCTGAGCTGAAACCAAGAGGGGACACTTAACAGACTGCACCCCCCTGGTGCCCCAGCCTTTTCTATCTTGTTAAGCTAGTGGTCTATTTCTTTAGAGAACTGCTCATGTAAGGCCATGTAAGTAGGATTATGTCTTTTGTGGCTTCCTCTAAGGAGAGAGGCAAACATAACAGAAAGGGGCTAGGGGTGCATCACTGGGGTGGGTTATAAATGATCTGCCACAGAGAGCATCTTTCATACTGGGGTCCTCTCAAGTAGGAAGGCCCCAGTTAACAAGGCCTGCAAGGTGGACCCACTATTTGAAAAGACTGTAATCTGTGCCCCACAAAAGAAAGAGCCAGACTATGGACGTCCGTCTTATCTAGAGAATCCACCATCAGATAATAAGTGCACATATCAAATAAGGACCCTTTTGTTCCCCATTCTTCCTCTGTCCCCTTGCCTCAACCATGCACAATCCGGTGAGTGAGGGCAAAAAGAGGTAACCAGTCAGGTGGAGAAATAGTGGAGAAACCAACTATGCTGCCTTTACCATTGTAGGTTTGTAAGCTTGAGCTAAACCTACAATCAGAAAGGGAAGAATTTTTAAATGGGTTGAGGACTGAAATTTTAATTTTAGGCAGAAGGGGACTTTTCATATCTCAAACTGACCAGAAAAAGCTATGGGATCTGAGGTTCATGCAGAGGTGGGCATGAATAGTCTAACACTGTGGCTATGGAAAGACAGTAGAGGGAAGGAAATAGAGTTGGTTTTTGTTTCTATCCTACAGAATCCATGTGTTTGTTTCCTTTGGCCGCCATAACAGAGCACATCCAAAATCGAGGGGTTGGCAGGGTCATATGCCCTCTGAAGCCCCTAGAGGAGGATCCTTCCTCACCTTGTCTGGCTTCTGGTGGTCCTAGGTGTTCCTTGGCTTGTGGCAGTGAAACCCCATTCCGTCTCCATCCTCACCTGGAGTCTTTCCTCTGTGTCTGTATGTCTCCGTGTCTCCACATGGTGTGCTCCCTGTGTGTTTGGGTCCAATTTCCCTCTTCTTAGAAGGACACAAGTCATATTGGATTAAAGCCCACCCTAGTCACTTCATCTTAACTTGATTGTATCAGCAAAGACCCTATTTCCTAATAAGGTCACATTCATAGGTACTGGGGGTTAGGACTTCAGTATATCTTTTTCTGGAGGTGGGGGGGGGTGGCACACAATGAACTCACAAAAGTCCCCCTTGCCAATATGCTTGCTCTGCCTGTGCTGACTTCTACGCCAACTTCCATGTGATGACACTTTGTGGCCGGCTCAGCAAAGGCTCGTCGTTTCACCCTTCTTTTTTTGTTTTTTTTTTTAAAGATTTTATTTATTTGGCAGAGAGAGTCACAGCGAGAGAGGGAACACAAGCAGGGGGAGTGGGGGAGGGAGAAGCAGGCTTCCCACTGAGCAGGGAGCCCAATGTGGGGCTCGAGCCCAGGACCCTGGCATCATGACCTGAGACAAAGGCAGACGCTTAACCGACTGAGCCACCCAGGCGCCCTATCATCTCACCCTTCTTTTCCTCATGTCCTTCCTCTTGTCCTCTCAGGCTGTCTGCTGCCTCACGGTTCTCTTGGAGAGTAGACAGGGCAGAGACCACTCTGAGCAACTTTCAGTATCGAGTCAATTGCTGTATTTCATGTACAGGGGGCCCTACTGAATGCATTTCGGTTGTGATCCTGTGTATTTTGTACATATCTCCCTAAAACACGCGTCGCTGATCAGGTAAGTTAGAATGGAAATGTCAGCCTGTAGGCAGGATGGAACACAATCTTAAATTTCGCAATTTACAGTGCATAATATCAGAATGCCATTCAGCAAATCTTAGTTCTTTGGGATAAATATTTTTTTAAAAAAACAGCATTAAAGACATTTTTAAAGTAATACTCCCAAAATGCAGAACTGTATTTCTGAGAAAAGAAAAGGAAGAGATTTCTCCTCCAAGTGAATCCTCTGACATGGTTTTGTATGGTGGGGAAGGGAAATTAAAGATAAGGGGGCACTAAAAATAAAGCCTCAGCATCTCTCTCCTGCAAACAGAGGGTAGCCTGGTGAAGAGCAGCCTCATAATGTGTGTGTTGGCAGCTGGGGACCCAACTGAGCTCCTTCCTCCCAAACTGCAGATTGGGGAAAACAAATCACTGAGGGCGTGACATGTGTACAAAGATTAAAATCAGCGATCAGTCTGGTTTTGTAATTTTACCACTAAAACATATCAAAAATGGTTACTGATGGAAGAATTTTGGACATGATGAGTACTGAACCCAGACGCTGGAATGAAAAGGGCAGGAAGAAGGAATTGCCTTGCTGAACTTAGAGAAAATATTTATCTTCAGACAAGTGCAATATCTTGTAGACTTCCCACAAGCCTTCTGCAGCAGCTTCCAAATCCAATTGCAGTTTGAAAAACTCCTCATCTCTTTCCAGGTCCCATCCATCCATCTGTCCCTCTCTTCATCAATCCACTCATCAACAGTGCTTGGATTTAATCCTGGCTCTACCTCTGAGTGACCTTAGACAAGTAAAATAATCTCCTTGTGCCTCAGTTTCCTCATCTGCAAGATAGATCCATAATTTCATGGATCTTATAGGATTCTGTGAATATTAAATTAACATCTACTTGTCATTTAGCAAGCTCTCAATAATTTTTATAGTTGTAGTTTTTATCATAAATTTCAAGAGCAGGTAGGTATGAATTAAAAATAAGAGACAATTCTCTCTGTTGAAAATAAGGAAAGAGATTTCTCTCTCCCTCACTGTTTTGTTTATTTCTCTGTCCTTTTCAAATGTATGTAAATACTTATAATAACTAAGTAAGTTATTTAGTAAGGTTTGTCATGTGGATCCTCTGGTGCCATCTCTGGGCTGTAAGAATCTGAAATTGTCTCCGGTGATTAAGAATTGCCCGGCCCTTCCTGGTAGAAAGGGAAGGGCAGAGAGTTTTTCTTGTGTCTGCTTTTTCTCAATTGCCTCCAGCCGAAAATAATCATTATGCCAGAATGGCATATTCTGGAGTGGCATATTCTGAACCCCTTCAATGCCTATCACATTCTCGTTGAACACTTATTCAGCTACCTTTGTGTTACAGGTCTCTACTCCCCTTGTGGAGGGGCTTTCTGGGTTGGGAGAGATTTTGTTTTATATTTTCCCAATACTATCCAATAAAACTTTAGGCTCAGTCTTCCCCTTCAGCGTAGCCAGGAGCTAGGAGTACCCCAGGAGTTCACCTCAGCTCCTTCTTGGCCAATCTCTGACAGGACAAAACTCTGCTTGCTTCCAGAGAGCAACCCTGTGTCCTGTGGGGTCTTCCTCTCTTCTCTGTCCACTATCTGTGAGTGCTCTCATAATTAAGTTATGCCACTGGTTTAAAGATTTCTCTTTAGTGAATCTGGTTACTGTTCACCAAATGCCCGCTTCGTGCCTGCCACATGTAATGCGTTACTTACATTATCTTATTTAATCTTAATATAGCACCACTATAAAGTAGGTACTATAATCCTCACCATTACACAGATGTGGAAGCTAATGGAAACAGATTAAATCATTTGTTCACGGTGACAACCGTGAGAGAGCTGAGAGTCAAACCTGGGACCCTCAGGCCCTCAACCCATGTCAGGATGGAGCAGATGTGAGCCATGAAGAAGGAACAAAAGCCAGGGAGGCTCCTGGCAGAGGGTGACATCCAGGAACTGGGCCACAAAGGAGAAGAAAGGGAAGTGGAGGCTTTAATAAGGAGTCTCTGACCCACCTCAGCTCCCCCAGTGCCCTTCTCCAGAGAACCATGATTGAGAGGTTCTCATGTCTTTCCACAGCTGGGGGAGGAGGGTCCCAGTGTCTCTCCCCAGGTACCCAGGTCCCACCCTCTAGCCTTGGTTGTACTTGGACACTGCAGGGGTGTGGAGGAGATACATATATATTACATTAGATTGGTCAGAGATGGAACCAAGTCATGCGGGTACAGCCAGGGTTCATCCTGGGGCCGTGGGCAGGCACCCGGCTGGGTTGTAGGGGTCCTGTCTCCAGGTTGCTGGCCGAAGGAATGGCTGTCTTGGTCCCCAACAAGGGGTGCTGGGGCTGGTGGCTCCAGAGTCATCGTTGGCTCTCCCCAGGCTCCAGGGCCTGGCAGGTAGCTCCTGGTGGGGGGCCTTTGCCAAGTCCACCCTCTTGGCTCTTTCCACCTGGCAGTCCAAGACAAAGGAAGAAAATACAAGAAAAAAAGACAAACTTAACTAAAAAGTTAGAACTTCAGATTATCGTTCAGCCCACAGCGTGCACGTACCCTACCCATCCTTCTGTTTTACACAAACAGGAACTCACTGCATTGGTTTTCTGCTGCCACCTGCCTGCTTCTCTTTTTTAACAAGATGTCATAGAGCTATTTCCATATTGGTACATACAACTCTGACTCAGCATTTTTAATCATGGCTAATTTATTGAATGCTCATCCTCCTGACAAACTGGTGAGGTATGTGCATTCTTATTTGCATTTTATAGATGAGGAGCCCATGGCCGCAAAAGCTTGAGTCATGTGTGCCAGTCCCACAGCCGGTGAGTTCAGGAGAAGAGCAGCAGCACAGGTATCAGGGGACACAGGGGGAGGGAAACTCCCGCTCGGGCCCTGATACTGGGTGATGCTGCGTAGAGGCTACTCTGCACTCTCCCTCAGAGGCATTCCCTGCGGGGCTCTGGGCAGAACTCGAATGGAACGCTGGGTGCCAATCCTCAAACTTCAGCCATGAGAATGCTAGACATGGTTGACTTTCTTTGGCTCGGGGGGCAGTCACAGAGGCAGAAGGCAACTCGGGGCAGCCTTCCTAATCATTCCTTTAACCCCCATCATGGCCCTATTCTTGCCAGGGCAGCAGAGTGCATCAGGCACTCCCAGCACCCCTCCCCGGCTACAAACTGAGTACCTGTCCTCACAAATGGCTCAGGAACTGACAGTTTCCAGAAACTCCACAGATCTACTGGTGGAAGAGTCTCCTCCCCCAACTCCCACTGCTGACAAGCTAGGCGAGCAGCTGGAGCGGGGGGGGCAAATGGGGGTGTGAGGGAGTCAGCCCACCCCTCCTCTGTGTGCCCTGTGGAGGAGTTAATGCGATAGACCGAGGCCAGGCCCTTGAGGGAAACTGCATTCTTGCTTTCTTCCTTCACAGATTTGCTTTCATCTCTTTGGCTTTTCTCTTGGGATCAAGGAAAACATTGGGAAAGGAGGCTTCTGTAGTCCTCCATTGTCTGCCCCACCCCCCTATCATTTGTCTGCAGTCCAGCTGCCTTGGGGAAGGGTCCGAACTGTTTTGTGCAAGAAAAAGGCAAAGGCATGTGGGAACTTTGTGGGCAGAGGGTATTCAGAGACTGACAGCTTTTTATTCGGAATGACCTCAACAGGTTAGGAACCGCAAAACCCACTATCAATGTGGGCACAAGCACTTAATCAACCCCAGGGATGCATACCAGGCTGTGTGGCATCTCTGGAGGATCTCTGGAAGGGCACTGAAGAATTCCCGCAGGAAAAGCTAACATTTTGTATGTGACCCAGACTCAAATATTCATTAGGTAAAAATAGACTCTCCTTTCTTTCGAATGGACTCATTTTCTGAAGCCCTGCTCATTTCCCAGTAAAATCCTTTGGGTTTGGATGTTCATTATCCCCCTGATGGTATTTGAAGAAGGACCACGGCAGGCTGGCCCCAGGCCGGTCCCTCCTGTAACCAGCCCTGCCCACAAGCAGCAGAGAACCAGGGGAAATGATGGGATGGTGGCAAACAGGGATTTGAAATCTTACCACGCAGGGAACTCAGTCTGAAGGTATGGCTTTGTCTTGTCATCCTCTGTGAAAATTCATTGATAAGAAATACTGGGTTGTGTTAAAATCAGAAAATAAGTTAAATTGAAACCTGTGAAATTCCTTCACTTTGAGGATAACCACTGGAAGTGTATCCTTCAAACCTTTTCCCCATTGTATTAGCTTGCTAGGACTTCCATAACAAAGAACCATGGACTGGGGGACTTAGAAAACAGAAATTTATTCCTCACAATCCTGGAGGCTAGGAGTCCAAGATCAAGGTGTCAGCAGGTTTGGTTTCTCCTGAAGCCTCTTTCCATGCCTTGCAGACGGCCGCCTTCTCCCTGTGTCCTCACATGGTCGTACCTCTGTGTAGGCTCATGTCTGTGTCTGAATTTTCTCTTCTCATGAGAACATTAGTCATATTGGACTAGGATGCACCCGAATGACCTCATTTTAATTTAATTACTTCTTTAAAGACCTTATTTCCATATACAGTTACATTCTGAGGTACTAGGGGTTAGGACTTCAACATATGAATTTGTGGGGTACATGATCCAGCCTACTAATCTTTATGTAAAAATATACCTTTCTCCCCAAATGGAAATCATAATGTAATAACTATTTTGTAACCTGCTCTAAAAATTTTTTAATATGTAATTCTATGCCAATAGACACAGAATAGGTTCTGGTTCAGATTGATGGACTAAGTAGATGCATTTGCCTCCCACTCCTTCCTAAGACTGAGTTAATAATAGCGCACATTTACTGGGTGCTTATTATGTGCCAGGCACCATTCTGACTATTTTACCTGTATTCAGTTATTCAATTCACACAACTCTGTGAGATGGGCATTATTATCTCTCTTTTCAGATGATGAGGGGTGAAGAAAGAGCCAGTGGTGTCTCGTGTGAGGGACCAGGAGGAGTTTCTTTCCTGCAGGGAGAGCCCAGAGTGTGTTTATAGATGCAGAGAAGGATTGGCAGAGGGGGAGGCTCAGAGGTGGCTCCCCCATGGTCAGGGCCTCCTGTGTCTGGTGTCTACACCCTATAATCTGGTCCTGTCCCACTGCAGGTAGCTGCGTGTCCTGACTCCCACTCGAATCCCTGGGTGCACCGAATTTCCAGCACCTAGCAGTACACCTCATGCATAATAAGCTCATATAAATGTTTTTTGAAATAAATACACATTAATATGAGCATCCTGAAAATGTCTCTGATAGAACCATTCTTATATATTTAAAGGTCTTAAAAACATTTTTAAATTTCCCAGGGGTAGGGAGCAAGCATTCTCCCTTCAGCAAGTTCCATTTCTAGCCACAGTTGAATGTAACACATTTTTCTTATTAAGTGGGAGAAAGGAATGAATAAAGGGCAGAAAATCCCCCTGTGTTTCTGAAAAAACACAATTAACCCCCCCCCCCCAAAAAAAGCAAAGCAAAACAAACAAACAAACAAAAACCTTGGCTAATGGCAACAGCATTAGTATTATTTTGCTTTACCATTTGCAAATCATTTTCAATTGGTGGAGGTTCTGGGCCTCAGATGGAAAGCATTGTTTACCCAGTATGAATGACAGGGCTCTCACTGTCCCCCATCACCATCCAACTCCATTTAAGACAACTTGTTTCTCTAAGCCTATCATCAGCTTGGATGACACTACAGCCCAGCCAGCTTTGCCCGCTCCTCCCCTCCCCCAGTGATGCACGCGCTGCCTGAGCACAAGCCAGGAAGC
The DNA here is from genome assembly GCF_002201575.2 of Neomonachus schauinslandi. Lineage (NCBI taxonomy): Eukaryota > Metazoa > Chordata > Mammalia > Carnivora > Phocidae > Neomonachus > Neomonachus schauinslandi. The sequence continues at coordinate 51,182,292 of NC_058410.1, read as the reverse complement.
CCTCCCTTCTTCTTCACGCCACCTCTCCCCACTAAAACCTAACAAGAAAAGTCACTTCCACCACGAAGCTCTCCCAGACCTACTCTCCCAGCTCCTCCTGCTAAGCCCTATCTTTGCCCCCTGAGTCCACGGGCACCTGGATCCCTGGATGAAAGAGTCAGCCCCTAATTCTCCTGCTCTCCTTAGCACAGACACACAGAAGTCCCACACCTACATCACCAGTCCCGATGAACCCATCTTACGGAAACACAGTGCTCACTGCTCCTGAGTGCAGACCCAGTGCCACGGGTTATGTGCTGGAAGGAGGCTTTGTCATGATGATGGATGAGCATTGTCGGGGATGGCCACTCGTTGTCCCTGTTCTTGCCTCCTGTTTTACCCAGCTGCTTTCTAAGAGTTCCGAATCCTGCAAAGGCTCCTCAAAGGGAACATTACAAACATTCACCACCCTCATCTTAGTGATCAATATATTCTGATGCTTCATGTTTTTTCTTAATACATATATTTTACGTGCACATATACATGCACACATGCAACATTTACAGTTTTGCTATAAAGGATACAACTCAGGAACAGCCCAATGGAAGAGACAAGAGCCAAATGGAACAGGGGCCTGTCTGGGCTGGGGGTGAGCAGGTCCGCAGCATGGGAGCTTCTGCCCTGTGGATTCAGATGTGCCTGATGCTTAGCCTGGACTTAAAAGCCATTCTGTCACCTTCTTTTGTATCTGTCTCCTTATTGCATGGAATAAAAAGAAATCAAGAGGTGGAGGAGGAATGAGCGGCTGTGTCTTCCTGCAGCTCCTCCGTCCTACTTTCCTATAGCTACTCAGGCTGGATAAACTGATTTCAGTCACAGTTGTGAAAAGACAATGCTGATCACACCACAAGCAATTTCCCATCTATCTTAACAAAAAGAAAATTTCCAGATTTTGAGTGATTTGTACACACACACACACACACACACACACACAAGACACAAATTGTTAAGAGAACAAAATGTGCATGGTCCTTATTAGCATGGTTTCTCTATGTCCCCTGAAGAGGACATACTGTACAGGAAATACAAAGTAGTACATTTAGGGGAGTATAAACAGGCAATTCTGAAGAAATGATTTTAAATAAATAATTGCTAAAAGAACAGAGCTTGGAAGTCTTTAAAAAAAAAAAAAAGGAAGAAACCCACAAGACGCATGATTGCCTGTTGTCAGAGGTCGCTTGTCCTTCAAGGAGAAAACAAGGTTCAAACTTCCCTCCTTTGCCAACCAGTGTGCACAATGACCATAAGCCACCATTCTCTCTCTGCTGTTCAGCCTTCCCCAGCCCCCGCCCCTGGAAAGTTCCTACTGGAAACTTTATAATTAATAGTAACACCTACAGGGATAAAGACTATTACTCACAATAGGCCCCAGATCGAATTAGAGATAGCAACGTTTGGAAGCTACCCTAAAAGTGAGCTCCGCACCACAGCTTGGATCGCACTTTCAAATAGGCCAGCAGGTGGGAAGAGCCCTCTGGTCTTCTGGGTCCCTCCATCCAGGGTCCCTCCTCATGGCTGTAGGAGGGAGTACGCAGGTTCCCTTAGAGAGCCCCAGGGTCTGAGGGAGGACAAGCTCAGGAGGACACGGGCCAGGGTAGGACACAACATCGGTGGTGGCTCCGTTAGGGTTAAAATGAGGCCCTCTGCCTTACACACCCCTGCAAATGCCAAGGGATCACCCAGTGGCTGGGAAAGGTAGGGTGCAAAGCCTGGAGTCGGGTTTTGACCTGAGAGGGAGAGGGAGCAAGGGGTTTTGGCAGTGGCCTGAGGCAGGGGAAGTTCTTGCCCTGAGTTCTCAGCCTCTGAGCCAGGGGCTGGGCAGAGGTAGGCAGGGGAGCACAGAAGGATCACGTACAGACAGAAGCAGGCCTGGGGCCGGTGGAGGAGAGACAGCCAAGCCTCAGCTCTGAAGGGCCCTGTGCTCTCACTGACCTCCCAGGCCTGGCCCTCCCCACGCCTGTGCACAACTCACTGTTGGCTTCTGCCCAGCCTGCAGATGAACCTGGGCTTTTTCCAGCACCACAGATAAAGCTACGGGCCACCACTTCTCATGTTCAAGAGAGCTGGAGGCCTTTTTTTTTTCCCCCTCATTCTACACTCTTGTCCCTCACTCAGCTCTACCTTGCCCACAGTGAGGTCTGCATGTCCCAGCCCCTGTCCGTTAAAGGCCACATCTCGATCATGGGTGTGGTGGAATAGATTTTTCTGTTATAAGGGACAGAAGCACAGCTCAACACCACTTATGGTGTTGAGGAATGATGGAGGAAATGATGGAAAGAAGAGGCAGGAATATCACCAAAGGCTTTAGGAAACCCTGGATGGAGGGACCCAGAAGACCAGAGGGCTCTTCCCACCTGCTGTCTCTCTCCTGCCTCATGCTTATGTCTTGCTATAAACTGGCTTACCTTCATGACAAAACAAACAAACAAACATGATTCCAATAAATTTGAAAAAGCATGATTTCAATAAAAATAAGTCCAAGTTTTACAATCTACAGTTTTGACTTCCAAAGACATTCTTGGTCTTCAATCCAAGTGTCCCCACGAAAGCCCTTGATGGACAGACAGCTGAGGTCCAACACCCAGCCTAGACAAATCAGTGATGACCCCAAGCCACAGTCATGTCATATATTGCCTGGAGCCAAGATTTATTAACCTGTTGGTATTTCTGACTTTTCCTGTCTTCTCCTCCTGCATATTAAAGAGAATGTTGCCTTTATCCACTCAGAATTAAATTAGAAGGCATATGATAAAGTACTACATACACGTCCAGTGACTATTTTTACTCATTGGGGAAACCTCCAGTCTGCTGCCAACCAGCTCTGATCTACACCTTTTAGGAGGGAGAATTGGTTTCAAAGAGACTGTATGGGAGAGGCTGCAAAAGTTGTAAATGAGGCAGGGGTGGGAGGGAAGGGGAAGGGAAGACTTACATGCCAGATGTGGGAGAGATTTGGAGTGGTGGGTCACTTGGAAGAGTCTCTGGGGACGCTGGTGTAGTAAGGGAACTTGGGGAGGATAGGAAGTGGGATTTGCCAAGGACTGGAGTGGACCATGGACTGGAATCTCTTGAGTGTTCTCCAGGAAATGAGACTAAATCTTAGAATACCTTTATTTTTCATGTTGGCTCCTAGACAATATATAACTCCATGCAGAGAATAAGCCATGTGGGGCTTTATTAATGTGAGATACAAAAAAAGAACAGAGATGCCTGGGTGACTCAGTCATTAAGCATCTGCCTTCAGCTCAGGTCATGATCTCAGGGTCCTGGGATCGAGTCCCACATAGGGCTCCCTGCTCCGCGGGAAGCCTGCTTCTCCCTCTCCCATTCCCCCTGCTTGTGTCCCCCTCTCTCTGTCAAATAAATAAATAAAATCTTTTATTTATTTATTTATTTATTTATTTTATTTATTTTTTTTTTTTTAAGATTTTATTTATTTGACAGAAAGAGACACAGTGAGAGAGGGAACACAAGCAGGGGGAGAGGGAGAGGGAGAAGCAGGCTCTCTGCTGAGCAGAGAGCCTGATGCGGGGCTCGATCCCAGGACCCTGAGATCATGACCTGAGCCGAAGGCAGACGCCTAACGACTGAGCCACCCAGGCGCCCCTAAAATCTTTTTTTTAAAAAAAGGAACAGAATTCTGGGGGTAATCAAAATGCTGATGGTGGTGGTGGTGGTAGTGATGATGATACAGACATTCATTGAATATTTCCTATGTGCCAGGCTCTCTGCCAAGTGCTTTGCCTATATCTGATATCCCAAACAACACTACAGAGCAGGTATAATTATGATGCTTCAAAGAAAAAAAAATAAGGAAATTGAGGCCTAAAGAGGTTAAATGATAAGTCCAAAGACTCATGTTTAAGTGGTAGAGTTGGGACTTGAATTTGGATAGTGTAATTTTGGCTATGTAATGGGTAGGTGTATGAGGTGCTGATAGGATAGGTGTGTAAAGTTGCTTCATGGGAACAGATTAGGTCTTTCCTAGAAAATGGGTGCTAGGTAGACAAACCCACTCAGACAGATACTTTTAAGCCCAGCAGTATTATAGCTTGTGTTGGCTTCTCTCAGTAGAGGGCTGCTCCTAGCCATTTGGATCAGATTAAGATGTCTTCATGCTCTTTCGAAGTCCTCTGACAGGCCCCATTGACCTGAAACCCAAGCCCTTACCTGGCCTCACCAATCAACACTGACAAATATGGTCCAGTGGCTCCTTGAACCAGCCATCCAGCCCCCCAGCTATCTTACACGCATGCGTTTCTCCAAACCAGCCGGTAACACCACCTGTCACCCAATCTGTATCCTTGTTCATTTAAAGCAATATGACATCAGAGGATTGAGCTGCATCATAGTTAGGGAAAGGAGGGGAGTGACCTTCAGGAGGCTTTGTAATAGCACTGGAACCACTCCTTCTGGGTGAGCATCAGAGGCCTGGCAGCGGACATGGTGTTGAGAACCCAGAGAGAGAAGAGGTTAATGATGGCTACCACTCTGCAAAGAAAGCTGGGCTTGCGAGCCCCATGGAACCCAGGAATAACTGAGGCAGCAGCAGGTTCTAGGGAACTGAAGTTCCTGCAATTTCAGGTTGAGGTGAAGACAATGAAATATTTTACTCTGAGACTGATGTGACCTCAGAATCATAGGTCTTTTTTAAAGATTCTATTTATTTGCCAGGTAGAGTGGCTGGCAGAAGGAGAAGCAGGATCCCTGCTGAGCAAGGAGCCCAATATGGGACTCGATCCCAGGACCCTGGGATCATGACCTGAGCCGAAGGCAGACAATTAACTGACTGAGCCATCCAGGCATCCCAGAATCATAGGTCTTGCTGCTAACTTGTTTGTTTCAGGATGCTGTATTTTTACCAATGTCTTCCTGAAGGTCACATCTTTGAGTCCATATTCATTGTTTGAGGCATCTCCAAGCCCAGAGTGACCACCCACAGGGCAACTCCCATGTTACATGTTACACAGAGATGTATACCGTGCAGCCCATGGTCAGGGGAAGAATTTGAAACACATGGAAATTTCCTCTCTAGCAGAAAGGCTACAAACTGGCTGACTTACTAGGGTGCTAGTTAGCCCAATCTCTTCTCTGAGAACTTCTTGATGTGTTAGCAAAGGCCTCGTGTCTCTATCCCTGATTACCACTGACTGCAATGAGGACCAGACTTCCCTTGGAGCAGCAGGATGAGGCTGAAGGGAGGACCCCATGGGACCATTGATTCCCCCATCACTATGGGTCAAGGCAGTTGTTAACTATGACAGCCAAAGACCCGTTAGCGATAATGCAGTCAAAATGGAAACTCAAAATGGCTCAAGTCTAAGACAAGAGCAGAATCTGTGAATTAAGAGATTGAGTCATCCTTTCTAAGCCTAGGAAAAATATATCAATTTATAGATTGTCACCTCAGTACTTGGAGGGAGCTCAGAGAAACAGAAAAAGGAGAAATATGCAGAGATTGAAGTTGGCTTATATTCTGCTAGGTCATTAATAATGATAATAATGATACCTATATAATAGTACCATGAGCCAGGCCCTGTTCTAAGCATTTTACATATAGAAACTCATTTCATCAGACCACTATGTTACCACCTCACTGATATGACCAATGTGGGGCTGCCCATTCCTTAAAATCTTTCCTTGATTTCTGCCCTTTAAAGATGACCCGGGCTCATGTGATGTAAAAAGTAGCTTAGTCATGGGGCGCCTAGGTGGCGCAGCATTCCGCTCTTGGTTTCCGCTCAGGTCATGATCTCAGGGTCCTGGGATCAAGCCCCATGTTGGACTCCATGCTCAGTGTGGAGTCTGCTTGAGATTTTCTCTCCTCCCTCTGCCCCTCCTGTTCATACTCTCTTTCTCTAAAACAAACAAATAAATCTTAAACAAAGAGAATAGTTTAGTAATTAGCCTATAGTGAATGCTTGAAAATCTATCATGAGCCACTAGATAAAGATATTGTCATTGGTTAAATGCAAATCCATCTGTAATGGGATAACCCTTTACGTTAAAAACAGAAAAGTTGTGTCAGATATCTATGGATTAGGCACTATCATAAATATTATTTCATTTAATCCTCACAGTTCCTACAAGCAGGTGGTATTTGGTGGAAAATGAATTTAAGAGAGCCCAAGGAGCTCACTCAAGTTCTCTCAGTTAAAAAGTAGAAGGAACAGGATTTGAGCCCAAGCACATCTAGCTCTAACAACACCCAACATGTTCTTGCTACTATATGTTATGGCTTTAGCCCTATGTTGATATATTTTTATTTATTACTCCTTCACCATGAATTTTTTTTTTTAAGATTTTATTTATTTATTTGACAGAGAGAGAGGCAGGGAGAGAGGGAACACAAGCAAGGGGAGCAGCAGAGGGAGAAGCAGGCCTCCCGCGGAGCAGGGAGCCCGATGCGGGGCTTGATCCCAGGACCCTGGGATCATGACCTGAGCTGAAGGCAGACGCTTAACGACTGAGCCACCCAGGCGCCACCCACCATGAATTTTTAATGTGACTTTTTCAACATAACCACAACACAATTTTCATACCCAACAAAATTGACAATAATTCACAATAAAGCCCTGGTTGTCTCAAATATGTCTTTTTAAATTGGTTTGTTCAAATCAGCATCCAGATATGAGCCACACACCTCATTTGGCTGATTAGTCTTTTTCTCCCTTTGATTTAAAAAAAAAAAAAAAAAACTGAAAAATTTGAAACCTACAGAAAAGTCAAAAGAATAGTATAAATTAACACCTGTATATCTTAATAAATGTCACCAAATTTGGTATGTGTCTTAAGTCTCTTTTCATCTATAATTGTTCCACTTCTCTTTAAGAAATGTCATTTATTTCTGGATTAAACTAAGTCATTTGGCCTGTAGAATTTCCCACATACTTAATATTTCTGGCTAAATTACTGATGGTGTCATTTAACACGTTCCTCTATACCCTCTATTTCCTGAGAACTGAGAGTTAGATCTAGGATTTGATTACATTCAGATTCTTCATTTTTGGGGTGGGGGAGAATAATCCTTCATAGGTGATGTTGTATACTTCCTGTTGCATCACATCAGGATGTGCATGATACCTGCTTCATTTGACCTTGATCTTTGGGTTCAGATGGTGTCAATCTGATCCATACATTATAGAATTCCCCACTAACCTTTAACCTAACGGCTTTAGCAGCCATTTGTGACTGTTGCCTCAAACCATTATTTTCTCAGGGTTTGCAAACTGATGAGTTCCCAATGTTATCATTCCCACTGCACTTACTAGTCGTGTGTCTTCTGTAAAGAACTTCCCCACAGCAACTATTTGGTTGCCGTGAGGTATAGTTTAGGAAAGGCAGGATAATTACTAGATTATTTTCCTTTATTTGTCAATTTTCAGAATAATGAGTTGGTGTTCTGGCAACTTCTAAAGGTAACTAAGAAGGTTTCATCTATTGTGGCAGTGGGAAAGGGGTGTAGGGGATATGGAGTATCATGATGAAGCCAGGACTATTACATATTTCAGTTCATTGCAGTATTTTCTTTATGTTCAAACTGTCTCATCCTTGGTAAGTGGGGGCCCCTTCATGTTGACTACCATGTCATTTTGATGTGATCATAGTAATCTTTGACAGTTTCTTTGTTTTCAGGCATGACAAGATGTTCCAGCTCAAGGAGCCCTTGTTCTCTTTAGTGGGGAATGGCATCTAGAAAGTACAATCTGGGAACCAGGGGTGTTTATTGTTATTGAGTTACCGTTGCTTCCAAATCTTTTCAGTGGACATCACTAGGAAATACCAAATTTTTAGAAAATGAAAAATAAATCATGAGTTAATACTGATATTTTTAATTTGAAGTAAGAATGACTGGATTTTATTTAAATTTCCTGATTTTATTCATTTATATGTCTATGTTTTATCTCCTTGCACTGAAAATCTTGATTTCTTTTTAATAAGATTAGGGCAAATATATTTTATGTTTTATCCTATTTTTTTGGTTTCAAAATAATACCAACATTACCATGGACAACAAGACTGCTAAATGCAGAGTAAGGTCTCTGGAAATCTCTGTGTTCTTGGGATAGATCCCACTAGGGGTGTAGTGAAAATACTGTGGCATTATCTTTTGAAATAACCCTCCTACAAGTAGTTATGCCATCAACTAGATATATAAGGGTTTTTTTGTTTTTGTTTTTTGTTTGCTGTCCATTTTTAGGGGACTCTATGTAATTAAAAATTAGATAAAACATTTACTGTTTCCAAAATTAAACTATAAAACAAGGTACATTCAGAGAAGTCTAGCTTCTATTTAACTCCCTTCCCTCCTGTCCTCTCTATTCCCCAATGGAAACTTTTTTAAAATGAGCATTTGCGTGTCTGTGTGTGTGTGTGCGTGTGTATCCTGGAGATCACTCCATAGCAGTTTGTGGAGATCTTTCTCATTCTCTTTGACAGCAGCATGGTATTCATTTAAGTATGTTCCATAGTTTATTCAACAGATTCCTTGTTTACGGACATTTGGGCTTTTTCCAGTCTTTGGCTATTACACATGTGCTTAGTGACTAGTTTCATGCATACATCATCAAGTATTTTTTCCAGGGTATCTGTGAGGTAGAATCCTAGAGGTGGAGTGACTAGGTCAAAGGGCAAATTTATTTGTAGTTCTGCTAAATATTGCCAAATTCCCATTGCTGGTAGTACCATTTTGAACTACTCTAAACTAGTGTGTACTGAGTTCCTTCGGTAGGCTCAACATTGTGTTTGTGAATATTAACATTTGGGGGATTCTGCTGCACTAGATCTTTGGAAAACTTGACTGCTTTGTTAATCAGTGAGGTTTTCAATCAGCTTGAGCCTCCTGCTTTCATTCTTTTCTTCTTTGAAATGGCAGTCTAGTTTGGTGTTCTAAGCACATGTCACGGACTGCAGGTATGAGCAGAAATGTGTTCCCTGGAGTGAGTTCAAAGACCTTGTGAAACTGTGACTGCAGCCAGAGATAATTTTTTTTTTTTGAAAGATTTTATTTATTTACTTGACAGAGAGAGTGCGAGCACACAAGCAGGGGGAGCGGCAGGCAGAGGGAGAGGGAGAAACAGGCTCCCCACTGAGCAGAGAGCCCAACATGGGGCTCGATCCCAGGACCCCAGGATCATGACCTGAGCCAAAGGCAGATGCTTAACCAACTGAGCCACCCAAGTGCTCCCAGAGATAATATTTATATGTATTGAGCCTAGTGGGCAGATGGTTTTAAGCACAAAATTCATCACACATGTGGGACTTACTCACAGCAACAAAGAATGAAAAAAAAAACCCCAAATGAGTCATGATTTCTGGGTGCAGATTCTGACAAAGGTTATACCAGAGATTTGTACTTGGGAGATGAGAGGAGTAAGGCCTTATGACCTAAGTCCATGGCCATCAGGTCCTTCCTGCATTTGCTTTCCAAGGTCTTCTTCTATGATTAAAAAACTGCCCAAGGGGGGCGCTCCCAGCCTCCATTTTTTTAGACCACCTTTCCATACATGAAGTTGTTGGTGGGAGTGTGGGTCTTCCCCTGTATATGATTTACCTTACTTAACCATCACAACAATAATTCTGTGGCAGGTCTTGTGATCTGCACTTTCTAGGAAAGACACCTAAGGTTCAGAGTGGGTGACAAGCCCATTTTCCAGCATTACGTAGATAGCGAAGTCAGCCTGTGCTCTTAACCACTGATCTGAGGTCCAAAGCCTGTGAGGGGGATAAAACACACAGAAGCGGGGCGCCTGGGTGGCTCAGTCGGTTGAGCGACTGCCTTCGGCTCAGGTCATGATCCTGGAGTCCCAGGATCGAGTCCCGCATCGGGCTCCCTGCTCGGCGAGGAGCCTGCTTCTCCCTCTGACCCTCCCCCCTCTCATGTACTCTCTCTCTCTCTCTCATTCTCGCTCTCTCAAATAAATAAATAAATCTTAAAAAAAAAAAAAAAAAAAACCACACACACACACAGAAGCTAGTTCCCAGAGCCTGGTAATTATCACACCCCCTGATTCCCATGTATTTCTTATTCTGAGGAAGGGGACCCTAGAAAGGATATTGGGCTGAATAAGTAGCCTGCACTGTGGGCTTGTTTTTCTCATGGAGGTCCCAGAGGTCATCACTGGGCTCTGTTCACTCTGATTTCCAACAACCATAGACTCAGGCCTCTCCTGCTGCCAAACCCAGGGGAGGGACAGGCCAAGCAGGCCAATATCCTCTGTGGGCAGAGGCTAGAAGGCACCTTCATGACCCATGGCAGCCATATGGCACTTGTATGAGCACCAAACTGCATCTTTTCTCCCTTAATTCTTGTCCACCTCCCCATGTCCTTATTTCTGATCAGATTCACGATCCTCGTGTCATTCCCAACCAGAAATGGCCAGTTTCCGCCGCTCTCCATGCAGCCCCCTAGACTGAACCCTGTGCTAACCTGGACAGCCAGCCCTGGGGTTAGGATGTACCCAGCCACCTGTAAGTACAGGAGCTGACCACAGCGTCCAGGTGCTGGGTGCCTCTATATATCAGGCCAATTCTCAATGAATGTTCATCATTACTATTATTGGCAGCAGTATATAAATTCTTAGATTTGGTATGTGATCATTTCAAGTGATAACCAAGACCTACAAACTCAGCCTTGGGATTCCAAAGACCTATGGGACTGGTGGGGAAAGCGGGTGATCAAGTAACATCTGGGAAAAACACTGCCCCATGGCTTTTGATGGTCATTAGGTCCCAAGTCACCAGCCAGGAGATTCTCTTCCCCACTGTAATGGGGAGGTTTTTCTGGGCCAAGGATCATACCTTCTCTTGGTTTATGGTGACTTCTGAGTATTTGGAGTCTAACAGGATCTGGATTGTTACTACTTGTTGTTCCAAGTGGTATGACTTCACCAAAAGCCACAAGTGTGTGGGGCAAAGCCTAGGTAGACTCGATTTCACAGTCCAACCTTCTCAGAGAATACCTCGACCATTTTCTCCATCAGTGGGGCAGCAGGGCCATGAAAGACTCATTGGGAATGATTCTAGTTGTGGGGTTGGACCCAGGCTGTGGCTAAGAAAGAGTGTAGAGGAAGAATCTGGAAGCTACAACCTGTGGACTGAACCTTTTACTGGGTGTAACACTAAGCTCATTTGGGAAATTGACAGGGGGAAAAAAAACAATAAATAATCTATCATCCAAACCCGTCCACTCTTCAGAGTCCTGGTTAATGAGGAAATGACCTATATAGTCGCCCAAGCCAAAGACCAAACAGTATTCTAAATGCATTCTTGCTTTTCTTTTTCTCCACTTATATAAATAGCCACTAAGTCCTCCAAGTTTTATCATAGTAACTTTTTCCTATCTCATTGCCATGGCCTTAGTTCAAGCCTTCAGTATTACTCAGCTGCTTCAATCACCCTCGACTGATCTCTGTCCTCAGCTACACCCTTCCATCTAGCCACCAAACCCGATCACGTCACTCTCAAGTTTAAAGCACCTTTAACATCTCTTTAAGGCCCAGAGTATCCAAACTTCTCAGCATAGAGAGAAACTGCCCCCCAAATGTCCCACCCAAGATCTATACCCTCCCAGTCTCTCCAGCTTCACTTCTCACCGTTCCCCACATATACTCTACGAGTCAGGATAGGTTGGGGCATACTACCGTAATAAACGACTCCCCAGATCGCTTGGTTCAACACACCACATCCTCAAATAAGGTAGGAAGTGTGATCTCAAATGTGCTGGACAAGAAAGTGGAACTAAATACAGTTCAACACTAGCAATGTCAACTTGTGCCCCTTATGCCCCAGGTATTCCCCAAACCCATGGCCACTGTAGCATCCCCTGCCATGTGATGCCTCCATGGCTTTGCACATGCTTTCCCACTCTCTGGAATGCCTCTACTCTCTCTAGGTTCCCGCCTCTCCCAGCCTTTGTTTCTCTGCCAACTCATCATCTGGGAAACCCTCCTACTTGGTTTTCAGAAACCAGACTGAGTGTCTGCTCTATGAAGCCTTCCCTGATAGCCTTAGACCCCAACAACGAATGGTTTGCACCTTCCTTAATGCCACAAGGACAAGGACAAGATCTTGAGCTTACCTTTCCATGTTGACATCATTTATTGATGTATTTGTTCTTCCAGCTTCCTTATGTCCTACGATCCTGACAGTAGCAGTTGCCCAGTAAATGTGAATTACATTGAATGAATGAATGTGGCGCTTTATGGGGGAGGGCTCAGGTCTTTCCTCATGGGCCCCACCCCCAAATACTTTCCAGGTCCGAGGAGGTTGGACACAGCAGCCCACGTCAGAACTGGTATCCTCTTGTCTCCCTAAACTCTGCCTCTATGTCAGATGGTCCTATGTCTCCTTGGGCTTGCTAAGAAGGAGGTCCTACATCAGTTCTCCTTTTCCTCAATTGCCTTCTAACTTCTACCACGAAGGGAGGCTGCTTCAACTGGCCTCTACTTCTTCTAGGGCCCTGCCGATTGGCTCTCAACGAACCCCATTCTGTAAACAGGGTCGCAAACCACCTGGCTTCCTCCTTCCTGCCCTTGAAAACTAATTTTCCAACTAATATTCCAGTCCTCTCTGGAGATCTGATTTGTGGGCTGGACCATGCTAATTCAGTGTTCTTGGTGAGCTGCAAGAGTAATAACTGGTATTTCCTTCTTCCTATCATCTTACCAATTTTCCCTAGGATATTTTCCCCTCATTTTCATTCTCTGTCGTCAGAGTTCATTTTGTTGTTCTCATTCCACGTACTTAAAAGCTCAGAGTGAGTTAGTGTGGTGTCTGTGTCTCCCCCTGGCTAGCTGTGCCTCCCAGATTAGTATCCACAGTAGATTTAATTAGCACAATATTTACCTCTGCTTCTCGCTCATTAATAAAGCTATCACAGCAGAACAACTCCCATGACAGACCTCCTGAGCCATATCCAGGTGTATGAATGTGATGAGAAGAAGGCCATTTGATTATTTGTGTGATAATTGACATAATAATGTGTTCATAACCATTTTCCCAGAGGCTCAGCCGCCTCCTCAGAAGCAATTGTCATACAATTATTAGTTACTTTCAAAATTTTTTCTAAATCAATAAAGCATTTATGAGATCTTTCAAAAATATTCTCTTCACTGTTCCACATATTCTAATTTATCCAGAGCCCGCCCCCTGCCAAATGGGAGACTATACAAACAAAGTCAAAGTACAGAGCTGGAGGCAGAGGAGAGAAATAACGAGCAAGCCTCCTGCAGGGTCACTCGTGGCTCCCTGCCATGGGTTGGAACACACATGGTGGGCTGTGCCTTGAGAGTTGACTGTTGGGGCATTTTTGGTTACGCACTCATTTTCTCATCTAAGCCAACTGGAATTCACGTTTGAGTAGGCAAATTTCACAACCTAATTCAGAGACCTCTATCCAAAACACTGACTGTGAATGCTTCAGTTATTAATCCCAGAGCTCCAAGAGTATTTGGACAAGGCAAAAAAAAACTCTTCTATGTAAAACATTACAGTGGGGGCATTGAACACAATTGTTATACATCATCAGTATATATGGTGACAAAGAACATAAACTGCCCTCCCACAAAGATGTTCGTAAGACATCTGTGAACATGGTGACAGTGACATAGGATATACTCTTCTGCTTTTCCTCTGTGGCTGCTTTACGGCAGTGACTGTTGTTTCTCGGTCCCTTTTGTTAGATCCTCTTCCTCAACACATCTGAATGTTGGAGAGGCCGAGGGCTCAGTCCCTGCATATCCTCTCTCCTTTGGTGACCTCATCCAGTCCCACGGCTTTCAATATCTCCTCTATGCTGATGAATTCCTCATTACTATCTCCAGCTAGGACCTGCCTCCTGAAATTTGGACCTCTAGATCTCACTGCCTAGATGACATCTCTTCTTGGATATGTAAAAAAGACCTATTGTAAACCTAATGTGTTTAAAATAAAATAGAATTCTTGATCCCTCCAAGCCTGTTCCTTCTTAGTCTTCCCCATTTCGCTCAACCAGCTATGCAAGCCAAAAATCTAACCTGCCCTCTATTTCTTTTCCCCACATAGCCAATCCATCAGCAAGACTTTGTACTATCTGTAACACATAGCTCAGAAGCATCCATTTCTCTCTCTCTGCTATCACCCTAGACTAGCCCACCATCATCGTCAGCCTGGACTCATGCAATAACCTCCTACCTGGCTTTCTTGTTTCCACTTTCCTTAGTGTGACCAGAGAAATCTTTTAAAAATAAAAATCAAATCATGATATACTGCCCCCCGCCTTCTGAAAGCATTCTCATGACTTTCTATCTCTCTTAGAATAAAATCTAAGTAAACCAGTTCCTGGGTTTACAAAGGGCTGCAGGACCTGGACCCTGTCTCCCTCTCCTTTTCACTCACCATTCTCCAAGCTCATTACCCTTTTTTTGGTTCCTCAAATACTCCAAGTTAGCTCCTTAATAGACTTTTGCGCTACATGTGTCTTCTACTAAAGGACTTTCCCCTCGTCTTTGCATGGCTGGTTTCTTCCTATCATTCAGATTTCAGCTTTAATGTCACTTCTTCAGAGATACCTGCTCTGACACCTCCCCCCCCTTCTAAAGCAATCATCCAATCCCTTCCTTCACATTTTCTGTTCATTCATCTGCACACTATTTACTCCCTTCTTATCTTTTTCACTTATATATGTACTTTAGAATGAGAGCAGATACCTTGTCTCACGCTCATTTGAAATATTCCCTGCCCCAGATAACAATGGAATGAATAAATCAACTTACTTAACTATATCAAGCTGGCTGTGAAGGAGGCTTGATCATCCTTCTTTATAGATGAGAAAAATGTCATCCAGTTGGGCTATAGGACTTCCTCAAGGTCCTACCGCTAGATCAGTGATAGGGCAAGTCTTCTGAGTCTTAGTCTAGCTCTCTTTCCACTTACGTTGAGGCTGCCTCCATATGGAGAATTCCACCTTGAAAAAAAAATGTCCTTGTCTTCCTTTAAAAAATTAGATGTCCTGAACACTAATGCAAAATAAAAATAGTGTGCAGACTGTGGATGTCAATGCAGGGAGAAGCAAGCTTTGCCTGAATCCTAAGGTCTGGTGGATTTCTGTCTACCAAATGTGATGTGACCTCCGGGAAGGGAACATGGTGGAGCACAACAACAACCACACTGGGGGCTGTGTGCGTGTGTGTGTGCAGTGAACGAGTACCTGCACACCCCACTTCTCATCTGCAGCTCCTTTGTGCCTGCCCTGAACCAAGGCTCCTAGGATGAGTCAGAGTCACCAGGATGCATCCCTTGAACTGAACCAACAGCATCTCCCTCACCAATCATTGCTCACCTAGGAAACAAGCCTGAGGGAAAGCTTGAGTGTACCAACAGGCAGAGTCTGCAGGCACCTCTGTTATTAGAAATGGGATTACCAATTAGTTTTCAAGTTGGGAAGGAGGGCTTTGGGTTCTACCTTTGGGAGGTGGTGATCACCTGGCCGTTCTTTTCCAGGTGAGCCAGCAGCAGTACAAGCATTGACAATGGCAGCATTAACTCAGGCCTGAGTATTTCAGAAAAGGTGTAAGGAACTGTTCCTATGGCAACAAGAAGATGGCAGTTCAAGTCTGCTGTTCCTGCTAGATCACAGAATGCGGCAGCCACGTTCTTCCTCCTCAGACTAAAGCTCTCCTGGAAAAAGAAATAATCACATTCTCAAGCATACCTTCACCTCCACTTAGCTTCCAGATCTACCAGTTCAGAAAACACAGTCAGGGTCCTCCAGGCTGCATTTCCAAAATCTCCTAAGGACATCCGAGGAACGGGAAGGCGAAGGCTGGAAACCTCACCTCCTGCTGGCTTTTCTTAAGCCTCCAAGCTTATTCTGGGCTCTCTGGTCAGTTCTGTTTTGTTGGCCAGCTAATTACAGGTGTTAACACCTGGGCTTGAAACCGCAGCTGCCACCGTCCATTTCCCTTGGTCTCCGCGCTTGAGCCACAGAGATTGTCATGGATATCTGTGAGGATTAGCAAGCCCCTGTTGCTCTGGGGACTCTACCCTGAACGGAAAGAACGGACCGCGGAGCACGGGAAGTCAGCTGGGGGCTTCACCAGCTGTAATGACAGTGAACAAATCCCTTAATCTCTCTGAGTTTTAGCGTCCTCGCTTCTAAAACAGGGTTTATGTGTTACAGTATTATTGTAAACATTTAGTACAAAAAATAGAGAGAGCATCTAATGCAGTGCCTGGCCAGTGGTGGCCCTCCATAACTGCTGGTTATCTCCCCCTCGATTCCCCACTCCTGAGACCACAGCTCCTTCAGGAGGACAGACTTTCTAGACAGAGGCAAAGACTCACGAGAGGAGAGAGCTTCCTCGATGGGCAGGGAGGGAGAGAAGAGGGATGGTGGGCACCAAAGGATGCTACTCTTTGGGGTGGGGTCGTGGGGTGTGTGTTGGGTGGAATCCAGACAGAAAAGACACAAGATGTTCGGGAATATTTAGTAGAAATCTTCCAGGTGGTTTTTTTAGAGGCTGCTGAATAACACTTTCTTGGTTAATTGACATTTTCCTTGGTCCTGTATTGCTTATGAGTTTCACCAGAGCTGTACAAATGAGGTTTGAAATCTAGAGGGACAGGAGGATGTAGAGTAGAGCAGGTGAAGCAACACAGGGCAACCTTTGCAGGCCTCTTGATGGAAGCCACACACCTCCTATTCATGAGGAGAGAAAAGAGGAGGGGAGGGGTAGGTGGGTTATTTAATACTTTACTTCTTAATTCTGTAACCTGCTCATCTTTGACCACAGAACCTGCTCATCTTTGACCACAGAACTTTTTTTTTCTTTTACTCTGTCAATAACACGTTGCCTCCTGTAGGGGAGTAAAAAAATGTTTTTTCCTCACCCTCCTGGGTTCTCTGGCTGGGGCCCCGGAAATTAAACTGATAAAAGACAGATTAACAAGAGAAAAAAGTTTTTATTATGTGTGGAAGTGGTTAGAATTTGGGGGGCTCATATTCCAATCCAAAGGGGCACAGAACGTGGAGAAGAGGTTAGACAAAGGAAAAGGGATTTGGGGCTTTTTTTTTTTTTAACCAAAAGTATACCTACTTTGATTGTGACTCAAAACTAAAACCGATAAGCCTTTTCCTAGCTTAACTATGGACACAAGAGGTATGCCACAGATGATGCAAAAGATGCAGCCCTGATGATCCAAAATCACTTCCAAAGATATCCCAAAAGAGGAATGACTTAGACGAACCCTCTGAATGCTGGCAACAGTCAGTAGGAAGTCAGCCACAATGGGGTACAACCCACATTTCTGTCTGGCCATCTATAAATTCATGGGGTCCCCAACCTGATGGTTGGCCACCTAGAGACACCGGTCTACCAACCCGTGCCCCTGGCAGGCAGAGAGCCCAGCCAAGCTCTCAGGATGTGAAGCAAGACAAACAGGAAAACAGTGACCATCCCTGGGAAGGAAAGGACCAATAATCAATGAGAACTCAAAACCAAATTCACAAGAGTCACAATGCAGATAATAAATTCTTATCAATATTTTTCTCTTCTTAATCTAAATTTGGCAAGACAAAGAGACTCTTAACTGCCCTCTGTCCATTACATTATGTAGGCAGAGATCTGTGAGGCTGACTTAGTAAGAGTTTCTACCCCTTGTCAGACATTCCAAGACTTTAGTTGCAGCCTCTGGAGTGAGTAAAGTGTCCCAGCTTCATGGCTGCCAAAACTGTAAGGAGGAAGAAAACTCTTCCTTTACTTTTATAGATTCAATGGCAAGGACCCGTGAAGCAAACTGATAAAAAACAGATTAACCAGAGAAGAAATGATTTAATTATGTATGTATGCACAGAAGCTCACAAAGAAAAAGGTCACTCAAGGAGGCATTTAGAATTTGAGGGCTTATAAACCACCCCAAAGGGTGACAAGGTATGGACAAGAGGCTAGATAAAGGAAGATGGGTTGGGGCTTCTGGGCAGGGGAGGAAGTTATGGGAAGGGGACCAGGAAAAGTATGGTAAGCAAGGGTTGCTTAGTAGGGTTTGCCATGCAGATTTAAGCCAGTGCCTTCTCCACTGGTAAGAATTAATCAAGCATCCTCCCCTTTCTGCTATGCGAGAGGGGGACACCTTTGCAAACTGAAATTTCCTTTACAAAAGGGAAATTTAGGCTTCATTTTTAGTTTTTCCTGCATCTGCTATTCCTCAATTGCCTTCAGATCAAAATAATGCTTATGATAAAGAGGCATATTTTGGGGTGGCATGTTCTGGTCCCCTTCATTCTCAAACCACCAGCAGCAAAATCTTGGCTGTAACATAGGTTACTCTTCCATGCCCAGAAACCTCTGACCCCTAAGCAGAAAATGGCCAGAAAGTATAACAGCATGAGGGAAAAGAATAGGAAACCCAGATAACCCATGCCTAAACTAATAAACCTTTCTATAATGAGTTGCCTCTGGAATATACATATTTTTGATGTTAAAAATGGGAACACCAGGGGCGCCTGGGTGGCTCAGTGGTTAAGCGTCTGCCTTCGGCCCAGGTCATGATCCCAGGGTCCTGGGATTGAGCCCCACATTGGGCTCCCTGCTCCGCGGGAAGCCTGCTTCTCCCTCTCCCACTCCCCTTGCTTGTGTTCCCTCTCTTGCTGTGTCTCTCTCTATCAAATAAATAAATAAAATCTTAAAAAAAAAAAAAAATGGGAACACCAGGGGTGCCCGGGTGGCTCAGTCAGTTGAATGTCTGACTCTTGGTTTCAGCTCAGGGCATGATCTCTGGGTCCTGAGATGGATCCCCGCAGTGGGCTCCTGCTCAGTGGGGAGTCTGCTTGAGTTTCTCTCTCTCCCTCTCCCTCCATCCCTCCTCCACCCCCTCTCTCAATAAATAAATAAAATGGGAACACCAGCAACATTGGAAGGTGAAGTCACCCAATAGGCAGCGACTGGCTCTTCTTGGAGGAAGGACCCAAGTGTCCTTGCAGGGGTCCTACAGAATCTCTGGCCCAGGTCTGTCCATTCAGCTTCAGGGAAGATGGACATAGAGACAGGGGATCCAAGTGGAGAAATCTAGAAACTAGAGGGAGGATGTCAAGATGGCTTGTTTAGCAACCACCATGGGCTCCCGTGAGGACTGCTGGTGAGGAGAACAAAAATGGAAAGGCAGGGAGGCCCTGGGCCTGTTTCTGAGGGAACTCTGGGCGCTGAGCTAAACAAAGCTCTCCCTATCCTACACAGACCCATCTTTACTATGGAATAATGGAGCACTAAAAATCTCCTTTAATATGCAGTGATGGAGCACTAGAGATTCACCAGGCACCATGGCCGAAAGGGGCTATCCTGTACCTTCGCTACCTCGAAGGCCAGGGCTGCTGAGTTGGGGAGAGGCTGCCTGCTGCCTGAAGGAACCACACTGAGCCTCAGCCTGCCCCAACCTACAGGTTCCTGGGACCCTAGTCCTCCAACACTGGCTCTCACTCTTAGGTCGAGGGACAACTATTAGATGTAAAGTTTGTGACAAACACGGCTGTGAGGCTGAGGACCCAGGGATCTGTAGTGTCCGTGGGGGTTATTAGTCACTGGAGCACCCACCACTGGTCTCAGTTCACAGATGCTTCAATTCCAGAACAAACAGGAACTCTGTGCCCATTGGAAGGTACGGAAGTGATTTAAGGAGACACACTGTCCTTACCCTAATTGATTTGCCCCAGAGAAAGAGAATATTTGACTGTATCTATTATTGCTGGTTATTACTACTGTTACTGCTCAGACAAAATTTTGCCAATTAATCCTTGTCCTAAAAGACTCTCAGCCTAGAAACTATAAAACCAGCAACATGCAGCCCCCACTCCTCCCTGCCCCCATGCCATGTCCTAGTCCCCAGACCTCTGCCCATATGGAAAAATTAAACGAATTGGTTAAGTACATTGATTTTAAAGCCAACCTAGGTTCATTTCCTAACTCCACCCCTTACTAGCTGTGTGATTTTGAATGAGTTTTATTAACCCTTTCTGTGTCCCTTCTTGGAATTTGTAAGATAAAGCTCATTTCTTTTTTGGAGGTGGTTAAATGAGATGATGTATCACTTATGTGCATGCCAGGCTCATAGTTCTCGTGGATGTGGCATTATTTTCATTATCATTCTCTGGTACCCCTGTGCCTAGTGTAATGGAAAGAAAAGCAGCTTTGGTCTAAAGTAGTCTTGGGTTCAGATTCCACCTCTGCTAGTTATCAGTGCGGTAACTTTAGACAAATCACTTAACCTCAGGCTCCATTTCCTCAGCTGGAACTTCTTTCCCACCAGCAATGCAGTTGGCCCCAAGGAGTGTCACACAAATAAGACCTGCAGCCTACAACAGCTTGGCACCTGGAAGATGCTCCATAGCCATCTGCTTAAGTCCTTCCATTTCCTCAAGACCAGCTTACATAATACCTCCTCCTCCAAGTCTTCCAGACCCCGCGGAAGCAATGATTCTCTCCCTTACCTTTCCATAATTCTCATTTATTTTTACAGCGAAGTATTAGTTATTATTAGTATGTATTAGTTTCCTAGGGTTGCCATAGCAAAGTACCACAGACTAAGTGGCTTTGACAACAGGAATGTATTTTCTCATAGTTCTGGAGGTGGGAAGTCCAAGATCAAGGTGTCAGCAGGGTTAGCTTCTCCTGAAGTCAGACTCCTTGCCTTGTAGGTGACCACTGTATCCTCACATGACCTTTCCAGTCCTGTTGGATTAGGAACTCATGTCACTGATTTAGGTCACGTGACTTCATTTAAAGTTAATCACCTCGTTAAAGGCCCTATCCCTAAATACGGTCCCATTGAGGGTTAGGGCTTCAACCTGTGAATGTTGAGGGGCCACAATTCAGCCCTGACCACGTCCTTCCCGCAGTGCCTGGCACAGCTCACAGCGAAGATGGGGACTCTGACTTAGTCGGAGAACGTGAGTTCTCCACTGCTGGGCAGGCAGGTCAGAAGTGACCTTGTCTCAGTCAGGGTCATGCTGGTGAAAGGGGGACAATATATAATGATAAAAGATTTTTATAAAACTCTTCCTCTTCCAAGCTACAAGGGCTGCTCGAAAACACTCATTCATTCATTTGACAGGTTCTATGTGCCAGGCATTGGGCTGGGGTCTCAATACAACAGACACATTCTTTTTTTGTGGATCTCATGGTCCAGTGGAGGAGGAAATCATTAATAAGAGAATCCTTCGAATATGTTGCAAACTGGGGTAGTGTGTGAAGAAAAACACAGCATGTGAGAGGCAGTTTGAAATGGTGTACCCGATTCAGTATGGGGGAGTCGGGAGCTTGCTGGTGGGACCAGATGACAGGCTGGCTTCCTTCTGTAGGAAGCGATTTTTCTTCGGGGTCATGGACCCTGAGTCCATGACTGCCCACTCCGGACAGCTCAGCTTTAGTGAAACTGGTCTGGGCAAGCCCTGGCTAAGGCTCCCGCCCCCACGCAGGTCACCAGGGTCTGCTGATACCCTCCCATCTCCCCAAAGCAGCAGGTTAGTCGATTACGTGTTCAGAATCTTAGTAAAATTTCTTTAAAGAGGAAAAAAGATTGAAATAGCAAAAACAAAAGTGATCCTATGACACAACTTTCTGGTAAGTTCGAGCAGGAGGGTGCGCCGGCCGCTCAGCTGCAACTCCGTTAACAGAGCCCCCTTCCTGTTCACACACACAGGCTGGGCGTGAGGAAGACGGCACGCTGGGGCCCCTGCTCTTCTGCTCCAACACAGCAAGGCCAAGGAGCCCCGACCCCAGCGAAGTGCTCCCCAGCTGCATGGGATCACTCGGGTCTTGTGAGAGCTCCCTTCTTAGAGAAAGACAATTCTAAGAAAAAACAGGCAAAGGAGGCAGGCAGAGCACAACGAAACACTTAAGAGGGATCTCAGCTTTGTCTGGAAACAAGGAAGAAAAATCGCTCGTTCTCATGAGAATGCTGGCCTGGGGCTAATAAAGCAAGGCCACAGCCACAGGAAAGCTGTGAAACCGAAAGACATTCTGCCGTCTCACACCTCCCCTTTCCTGGTGCATTCAGACTTCTGAAGACGCCCTTCACCTTCTCTTCCTCTCACATGAGGGAAGGACAGTATCACATCATTCAGCAGGTGCTAGGAGTTTGCCGTGTACCACATCTCAAGGAGCATTTTTTGTGTGACCACCATGTGCCAGGAATAAGTGAGATGTGGCTCGGACCCAAGAGGGGCCTAACCAGAGACCAGAGATCTGCCAGGCCCTGCGCTGGGGCCCATGGGGGGCCTACGTGAGCCTGGGAGGAGCCTGGACAGACTTGAGAGAGGAGGCAAGCGGTGCCAGGCTGACAAGTAGGAGAAAGGTATTTGAGGCAGAGGAAACAACATGGGCAGAAGCTCGGAGGTGTGAAATAACATGACCTTTTAAAATGACAAAGAGGTGTATATTGCTGGAGAGGCAAAGAATGAGGGAGAGAAAAGTGGAACTCATAGAAACAGAGTAGAATTGTGGTTGCCGAACTGGGGGTGGGGATGAGGGAGATGGGGAGGGTTGGTAAAAGGGTACAAACTTTCAGTGATAAGACAAAGTCTGAGGATCTATGTATAACGTGGTGGTTATAGTTGATAATACCGTGCTGTATAATTGAAATTTGCTAAGAGAGTAGAACTTAAGTGCTCTCACCACACACAAAAGGTAGCTATGTGAGGTCATGGGTTAGTTTATTGTGGAGTTGTGGGCATCTTTCACAATGTATATGTATATCAGATCATTACCTTATACACTTAAAATATATTATAATTGTACTTGTCAATTGTACCGCAGTAAACCTGGGGTGGGGGCGCCGGGGAAGGGGCGAACAAGGGAGAAAAAGAAAGAGGAAGGGAGAAAGTGCTAGACAGAAAGGTGGACGCCAGATCATAACAGACCTTAGGTGCCATCATGAATGGATTTTAAGCAGGAAAATAAAAGATTTTGTATGATCAGATTTGCAGTTTAGAAATATCTCTCTGATAAAATATAGAGGCAGGGAAATCTGGAAGATCATGATAAAAATCTAGACCAAGGATGAGGAGAGTCTGAACCGAGGCTGTGGTGACAGGAAATGAAGAGAAGGGGAATGGACACTGTAGATATCTCAGCCTACTAGTATCAGCCTGGGGAAAATTGAAGTAGAAACAATGTGTTTAAGAATGTGGATGTTGGAGTCAGCTCATGTGAGTTCAAGGACAGCTCTGCTACTTACTAACTGTGTAGCATTGGGCAAGTTGCTTCATCTCCTAGGATTTCCATTTCTGCATCTGTGACTAGAGATAAAAATATTACTTGCCTCACAGGCTTGCTAGAATGATAAATCAAACCAACAGAAGTAAAACACTCAGAGCAGCCTATCTGGCACAGTGTGAGCACCCTATAGATGCTGGCTATTGTTTAGTACTATTGGATGCAGAAAAAGAAGAGGCATCTAGGAGAACAACCAAGTTGAGGAGATGGACATGTCTGTTTCAGCTTGCACTTTATTTCAGGGCAGAGTATGATCCTTACCCGGGTATGATCCTTCTCTTAAGATGTAATGACTTTTCATTCTCAGTTCAATGCTTGTGGTTCTCAATAAGTTTGCTCAGTTCAGTCTGGGCCCAAACTCCTAGGTGTCCTAGTCTGTGCAGTCTTTGAAATCTCCACTCAGCCCTCAGCCCTGAGCATCACGAACCCACACCCTGCACCCTGAACCCTCCAACGCTTGGTGGGAACTCCCCCGTCCACATCGTCACACACATTCCAGCCCCCCAAGTAGCCCCCATTTCTCATCTCTGGTAAAATTGTAGCTTTCCACCAGAGAACAGAGAGGATGAAACACCTCCCAGTTCATTTGATGAAACCTCCCTAATCTTGATACAAAATCTAATAAGGACATTATAAGAAAAGAAAATTGCGGATCAATAATCTTCATGAACATAGATGCAAACGTGCACAGCAAAAGATTAGAAAACAGAATCAAGCAATATATGAAAGGGAGGTTTCCCCCTTTTAACCATTTATTGGTTTATAATCAATGTAAAATCTGATCCACATTCAAAAATACATCAGTTAATCCACCATGTTAATAAAATAAAGGAGAAAAATATATGATTATTTTAACAAATAAAAAAGTATTATTAAGTTTTAACACCTATTCATTATAAAAACTCTGAAAACTGAGAAAATAAGGGAACTTCTATTGTGATAAAGCTAACACCTTACTTAATGGAAAAATATAGAACATGTTCCCATTATGATTGAGAACATAAAGAATGTCCACTTTTATCACAACATTCCAACATGTTACTAGAGGTCCTGGCCAGTGCAGTGGGGCAATAAAAATAAATTTATAACATAGAAATTAAAAAGGAAGAAGCAAAATGTTATTTAAAGGCAACACGGTTGTGTTTATAATTGATATTAAAGAATCTACAAAAAATTCCTAGAACTAACAAGTGAATTTAGCAAGGTCACAGAAGAGCAAGATCAACCATTCAAAAATTGTTTTTTTTTTCATATTCTGGTGAACAAAAATTGGAAAATGAAAAATTTAGATATTTAAAATAGCATCAAAAACCTTAAAAACACTTATAGTTTGGAAACTGTTAAACATTGTTGAGAGAAATTAGACTTAAATAAATAGAGAAATATATCACGTTAATGAATTGGGACATTTAATATTGTTAAGATGTCAATTCTTTCAAAATTGATCCATAGAGTTAATACACTCCCAATCAAAATTCCCACAGGCTTTTATTGTAGAGATTGACAAGCTGACTTTTAAAATGTGCGTAGAGGGGCGCCTGGGTGGCTCAGTCGTTAAGCGTCTGCCTTTGGCTCAGGTCATGATCCCAGTGTCCTGGGATCGAGCCTCGCATCGGGCTCCCTGCTCTGCGGGAAGCCTGCTTCTCCCTCTCCCACTCCCCCTGCTTGTGTTCCCTCTCTCTTGCTGTCTCTCTCTGTCAAACAAATAAATAAAATCTTAAAAAAAAAAAAATGTGTGTAGAAAGGCAAAGGGCCTAAAACAGTCAAAACCATTCTGAAAAGAAGAAGAATATTGGAAGACTTATACTACCTGAAATCAAAACTTACTTTAAGTCTACGGAAATCAAGAGAATGTGGTAATCACATAAAGACAGACATTTGGGTAAATGGAACAGAATAGAGTTCAGAAACACACACCCCCACACACGCACACATATACATACATGGTTAAAAAAAATTTTTTTTAACAAAGGTATCAACCCAATTCAATGGGATAAGAAATAGTTTTTACAATAAATGGTACTGGAACAACTAGGTATTTATGGGGGTGGGGAGACTAAACTTAACTTCAATCCATATCTCACACCATTACAGACATCAGCTCAAAATGAATCAAGACCTAAATGTAAAGTCCATAAAACATCAGAAGAAAACATAGAAGAAAATCTTTGAGACTTTGGGGTAGGCAAAGATTTCTCAGGACTCAAAAGACATCTGCTATAAATGAAAAAAAAATGGATAAAATGGGCTTCAAAATCAATATATCTTGTGCTCTTTAAAAGATACATTTAAGGGCGCCTGGGTGACTCAGTTGGTTAAGCGACTGCCTTCGGCTCAGGTCATGATCCTGGAGTCCCTGGATCGAGTCCCGCATCAGGCTTCCTGCTCGGCGGGGAGTCTGCTTCTTCCTCTGACCCTCTTCCCTCTCGTGCTCTCTGTCTCTCATTCTCTCTCAGATAAATAAATAAAAATCTTAAAAAAAAAAAGAAAACAGTCTCTTAAAAAAAAAAAAAATACATTTAAGAAAATAAAGAGTCAAGTCACAGGGAGTAAATATTCATAAAATATATACCTGAAACAAATTACTTTACCTAGGATATATATATATAAAAAAAAAAACTTACAATTCAATATGAACAAGACAACCTAGTTTTAAAATAGGTAAAATATTTGAACAGATAAAAGAAAATTTATGAATGGCTAAATAAGGACATGAAAAAATGCTCAACATCAATAGTCATCAAAGAAATGCAACTTAAAACCACAATGAGATATCTCTTCACACTCACCAGAATGACTGAAATTAATAAGACTGAAAATTAATAAGACTGAAAATTAATAAGACTAAGTGTTAATAAGGATGTGGAAAAGCTGAAGCTCTCATAAATTGGCTTAATGACTTTTTATAAACTCAAACACATGCTTACCACATGAGCCAGTCATTCCACTCCTACACATTTACTAACAAAATGATAACATGTATGCAAAAGACTTGTACACAAGTATTTCTAATAGCTTTATTCATAATTGCTCCAAACTGCAAGCAGCCCAAAAATATCCATCAGGAGGTGAATAGAAAAATTGTAATATGTCTAGTCAGTTACTCAGCAATAAAAAGGTACAACATGGATGAATCTCAAAAACATGATGCTGAGTGGAAGAAGCCAGATACAACCAACTATGTACTGTATAATTCTATTTATATGAAGCTTATGAAGAGCCAAAACTAATCTATGATGGTGGAAATCAGGGAGTGGTTGTGTTGGAGGGCAGGGATTGCCTATAAAGGAATAAGGAGAACTTGAACATGAACATACTGATTTGCCAAAAAACAGAGAATCATTTACTTGATATTTGTGCCTTTCCCTCTATGCAAATTTTATTTTAGTTTTCAAAAGAGCAAGAAAAATAAATTACAAAAACCCCCACAAAACCAGCAAGCAATTCTCTTCAACTTCAAAGTAATCTTTTCGATTTACCCAAAGTAGTTAAAACTTTATGTCCACACAAACCTGCACACAGATATTTATAGCAGCTTTATTCATAATTGCCCAAACTTGAAAGCATGGACCAAGATGTCCTTCAAGAGGCGACTAGATAAATAAACTGTGGTACATCCGGGCAACGGAATATTAGTCAGTGCTAAAAGGAAATGGGCTATCAACCATGAAAAGACATGGAGAAAACTTCAAGGCATATTGCCACGTGAGAGAAGCCGATCTGAAAAGGTGACATTCCGTATGATTCCAAATATATGGCATTCTGGAAAAGGCAAAACTATGGAAACAGTAGAAAGAATAGTGGTTGCCAAGGGTTTGGAGAGAGGGATGGGTGACGAGATGGACCAGTTGTCACAAACGTGCCCCTCTGGTGGGGGATGTTGACAGTGGGGGAGGCTGTGAGCGTGAGGACAGGGGTATATGAGAAATCTGCATTCCTTCCCCTCAATTTTGCTGTGAACCTAAAATTTACACTCTAAAAATTCAAGTCTTTTAAAAAAAAGTGTTTTTTCAACTCTGCAACACCTCATCAGGGGCTTGATACAGCAATTTGAAAGAAAAAAAGCATAAATAATTTCCACATAACAATATAACGTACCAGGGGCGCCTGGGTGGCTCAGCCGGTTAAGCGTCTCCCTTCGGCTCAGGTCACGATCCTGGGGTCCTGGGATTGAGCCCCGCATTGGGCTCCCTGCTCACTGGGGAGCCTGCTTCTCCCTCTCCCACTCCCCCTGCTTGTGTTCCCTCTCTTACTGTGTCTCTCTCTGTCAAATAAATAAATGATATCTTTAAAAAAATAATAATATAACATACCAATGTCACGTAGCACATAAAACTCCGCTTTCTGTCCATTGTCTTGGGTGCAAAGGAGACTAAGGAACACGTAGCACAGACTCCGCCCTGGGGAGCACACGGCCCTAGTAGAGGAAAAGCAGAATCGAGTATGTGAGTGGCTATAGTCAGACAAGCGTTGTCAAGAAAAAGTTCAGGAGGCCGAAGATTACAGGGGGAGCGCCTCCCCTAGGTTGCGGACCGGGGAAAGATTCCCCGAAGAGGTTGACACACGTTGAGGCTCAGAAGATGTGTGAGCAATGCAGAGAAGTTGGGGAAGAGGGCTCCAGTCGGAGAGAGAGCCCACGGAGGGGGAAAGAAGGTGGCCAGTGTGCCCTGAGCACAGACAAGAAAGGAGACCGGTCCTGGCAGGGGGACTGACAGCAGGCCCAGCCCGCAGAGCCTCGGCGTAAAGATGTGGCCTGTTAGCTTTGAAGCAGCATGCACTTATTGAAGGGAATAAGCATGGCATGGACACGGTCAGTTTTGTCCTTTTAAAAGATTACTTTGGGTGCAGAGTGAAAAGGGGTCTATCCCCACACTATCTATTAGAAATATAACACAAGTCAGGGCGCAGAGCTGGCTCAGTTGGTTAAGCGACAGACTCTTGGTTTTGGCTCAGGTCATGAAGTCATGAGGTCATGGGTCAGGGGATCGAGCTCCATGTCGGGTCCGCGCTCAGCTACAAGTCTGCTTGAAGGTTCTCTCCTTCTGCCCCTCCCCCGCCAATAAATAAAAATAAATCCGGGGAAAAAGGAAATAAAACACAAGCCACAAATGCAAATCACATATGTAATTTTAAATTTTCTAGTGGCCAAATTTAAAACCAGATGTAATTGATCTGAATAATATGTT
The DNA here is from genome assembly GCF_002201575.2 of Neomonachus schauinslandi. Lineage (NCBI taxonomy): Eukaryota > Metazoa > Chordata > Mammalia > Carnivora > Phocidae > Neomonachus > Neomonachus schauinslandi. Next base: position 51,153,824 of record NC_058410.1, on the reverse strand, counting down.
TTATTGAACTAAAAAATCCCCAAATATGGTCATTTAGACATGAATCAATATAAAAAATTAATGAGATATTTTTAATGAGATATATTTATTTGTTGTTCTGAGTCTTCAACATCCGGTGTGTACCCGTTGCACATCTCCCTTCGGGCCGGCGGCACCTCAGGGGCTCAGGAGCTGAGCCCACTGTGAAGCCAAGTGCCGGCCAGCCAGAAGCGGAGCTGGCTGAGGGGCCACGGAAGATGGAGGATGGTGGCCTGAAATAACCATGGGCAGCAGGGTGGATCTGGGTGGTCGTTTGGAGAAAGAACTGCCAGCGCTCAGGACTGATTGCCAACACCTCAAATAAACTCCTTCTCCCAGCAGCCTGGCCTCAGTGCCTGTCACACCTAATACGCAGCAGCATTTGATGTAGCTGAGCATCTTTTCCTTCAAATAGTCTGTTCCTTGACTTCAAGCACATCACACCCTCCTACTTTTCTTCCTACCTCACTGGATCCTCCTTCTCAGGCTCCTTGGCTCTTTTCTTCCACATCTGTCTGTCCCTCACCATAGGAGAGCTCCAGAGCTCTGGTCTGCACCCATTCTCTATCTATGTCCACCCATTCCCCTGGTGAGCCCACCAGGTCCCTGGCCTTAAATACCATCCACAAGCTGGTGACTCCCAAATGAATATCCCCAGCCCAGATCCCTTTCCTAAACTCCAGATTTGTAAATCCAACTCCTGCTCAGCCACTGTACATGGGCGTCTGATAGGTATCTTTAACTTACCATGTCCCAAACTAAACTCTTCGTCTTCTCCTGCAACCCATCCTTCTAGCTGCCTTGAGTCATCCTTGACACCTGTTTCTCTCTCACAACAGATATATCCAGTCCTGCTGTCACTTCCCCTGGACCACTGCTATCAGCCTAGTCTAGATGCCCATCTTTTGCCTGCATGATTGCCAGAGTCTGCTAACTCAACTTTCTGCTTCTACTCTTTCCTCCTCAATACAGAAGCCAGAGTAACTCTGTTAATATACAAGTTCACCCCTTTTCTTTCAAAACCTTCCAAAGACTCCTTACTTCACTAATGGTGGAAGCCAAAGTCTTCCTAATGGCTAGGAGTCCCAAAGCAGCCTGTCACTTAAACTCTGACCTTTTCCTCTTCTCTCCCTCTGTTGTCTAGCCACACTGGCTTCATTGCTTTTCCTCAACATACCAGGAATTTCCTGCCTCAGGGCCTTGGCAATTACTGTTCTCTGGAATGTTCTTCTCTAAGATAGCTGCTCCCTTTCTCACTTCTTACATTTTTGCTCAAAAATTCTCAATGAAAAGGAGGCTGAGCACTCTCTCGGCTTCTTCTCTGTTATGTTTTTCTTCATAGAACTTATCACTTTCCAGACCATGTAATTACCTATGAATTTTGTGTGTTGTCTGTCTTCCCTCACTAGAATATAAGAAATGGAGGATTTTGCTGTTTTTTAAATATATCCCCAGCACTAGAATAGTACCCAGCACACATTCGGCACTCAACATCGGATGGATTGATTAAGCAAGTAAGTAATGAGATGGAATGAGATAAGACACAATGAGGTGAGGCAAGATGAAATGGAATGAGGGGAGGAGTCAGTCAAGGTCCGCTCGCAGATTCTTAGCCTCTAGAGCCCTGTAGAATATCCTCAGATATACTTCAGAGAGCCATTCAGGGGTCATGGGATGCTGCTAGCTTCAACAGCCACACTTCTGTGAACCCTCTGCTCACTGCTACTTCCTGCAGAACAGAACAATCTTGGCCCTCAGGTGCTCCCAGGAAATATGTCATCCCTAAGTAGCTGAGTTTCTCAGTAGTTTCAGCCCTGAAGTATTTTTATAGTAACAATTTTGATGGGAAGTTCTAAAACACACGGCACACTCTCCAGCCTTCTAAAAAAGTGCTCGAATTAACTTTTTCTTGATGAGTTCTGGGTCAGCCTCATGAGTGAGAGTGCTGAGAGAGGAAGCGCTCCCGAGAGTCTGCAGGTAGAGGGATATTTGCTCCTGCACTCAAGTCCCAGCTACGCTACTCACAGAGTTGGTGTCTGGTCATGACGGTTTGATTATCTTTGCTGTCAGGACGCCCGCTGCCCTTTCTGAACATGGCCACAGACCCTTTCTTTACTCTCTAAAATGCAGCCTCAAAACACAATTGAAGCTTATTCTCATTGTGATGAAATGAAAAGTAGGTTCTAGTAAGAGATTTGCCCATGGTTAATGAGCGAGAATTGTTGCACATAAAATGTGGAGCATCAGTTGTCTGGGATCTTGATAGATGAGTTTGCCAGACAGCTGGTGTGTTATCGTACAACTCATAATTGAAATCAACTTTTGAGAAAGTCGGCATTTCTTTCAGAAATGGGGGTGTGAGGACAGGGAGGATGAGCCTCAGAATTCTAGCTGGCTATTGGCCCAAAGTCCAAAGGGAGAGGAATGAGGTTTCTGGGACTTAACAGGGACCCATCAGTTTCTCAGCAGACTTTGCTCTTCTCTGAGTCCTCACTAACGTTTCTCACCATTTCCCACCTCCATCAGGGATTGCCAGCCACAACCCTGCCCTTCGTTCTTTAAAAAAAAAAAAAATTTTTTTTAATTAAAAAAAATTTTAAAGATTTTTAACATTTATTTATTTAGGGAGAGAGAAAGAAGGGGGTGGAGAGAGGCAGAGGGAGAGGGAGAGAGAGAATTTCAAGCAGACTCCACGCTGAGTACAGAGCCCGATGCGGGGCTTGACCTCACAACCCTGAGATCGTGACCTGAGCTGAGGTCAAGATTGAGCCACCCAGGTACCTCTACCCTTCCTTCTTGTTCCTACCATGTTGATGCTCCTAAATGCCTTAATTTAGCATCTGCTCTGACCCAAGGCAGCAAACCAACTATTTTATATTTTGGAGACATTTGGGCACCTGGAGGACAAATTTCATCCTTCAGATCTTGCACAAGACCTGTCTCAAGAGCAATCCATTAAAAATGACCCACTTTCGGGGCACCTGGATGGCTCAGTCGTTAGGTGTCTGCCTTCAGCTCGGGTCATGATCCCGGGGTCCTGGGATCGAGCCCCGCATCGGGCTCCCTGCTCGGCGGGAGGCCTGCTTCTCCCTCTCCCCCTTCCCCTGCTTATGTTCCCCCTCTCGCTGTGTCTCTCTCTGTCAAGTAAAAAAAAAAAATCTTAAAAAAATTTTTTTTAAAAATTAAAATGACCCACTTTCCTAGCCAGACACTTACCAGTTCCTTTTTCCATGTCTATTCATCATAGCAGTGGACAAGCCAAGGCAGATTTTGCTTTCCCTCCATTTAGACTTGCTCTTCACTAGGAGTCCACCTGCAAGGCACTCATTCCTGACAAGTCCTGGTATGACTGGTTACCATGCCCCAGACCACCTTGCTGTTTCTGAGTGATGTGGTATCCTTTCCTGTCAGCCAGGCCTGGCTGGAGCCTCTCACCTTTGCATTTCAGGAGGGCCCCTCAGGAACCCCAACAACACTAAATTGAGGATAGATGACATGCTCCTCTTAATAGAAGATGTGACGTTGTCAGGATAGGAGGATTCTGTACAAAATCAATTAACAATGTCTTCTAAATACCTAGCAATGCATAACAAAAAAGGCCATATTTAGAGAAAATGAAAGTTGAAATTGGGGTGTATAGCCTTCTATGCACATAAAGATAATTTTATAGCTGAAAGACAATCATAATCTTGACAGCTGTGGTAGGCAGTGTAATGGCCCCCACAGATAGCCACATCTCAATCTCTGCAACCTGGAAATATGTCACCTTCCATGGCAAAAGGGACTTTGAAGAAGTGCTTAAGATTAAGTTCTTAGAGACTGAGAGTACCTTGGGTCATCCAGGTGGGCTAACGTAATCATATGAATCCTTAAAAGCAGAGAACCTTTCCTGACCATAATCAATGGGTGATGTGACTACAGAAGAAGGGCCAGAGGGATGGGAGATGTTGCTGCTCTTGAAGATGGAGGGAGGGTCCAGGAGTCAAAAAATATAAGGGAGACTCTAGAAGCTAGAAAAGGCAACAACAACAACAAGAACAGATTATCCTCTAGAGCCTCTAGAAAGGAATGTAGCCCTGCTAACGCCTTGACTTTAGCCCAGTGAGATCCACGTGGGACTTGTAACCTACAGAACTTTGAGATAATAAATTTGTGGGTTTTTATGCCCCCTCCCTGCAAAAAACCAACAGGAAACATCATGAAAATAGAGCCCTGTGCTCCTCCTGGTACCCCAGAGCAGAACCTGTGCCAACATATGAAGGGCATCTAGGAGAAGTTGGATGGGCTACCGAGACATTTGGCCTGGTATCTAGAGATCGTCTGGAGTGACAGATGTTTTTAAGTGATGGAATCTTTGGGGGCTGACGAAATTGGCCCAGTTATCTTCCAGTCCTTCAGGCTATTAGAAGGCCACTGAACCCAAGAGTGATCTATCAATGATCCCCTTGGGCTTGGAAAGAGGTGATGTGCTTCCCCAGTCTTGCCTCCTGTCCACACATGTCCCCTTGGCAGAGCCAAATGTCCTCAGCAGACTGGTGGGTTTACATATAGTGCATCTCAGCTTCGATCGCTTCCGGGACAGAACTTGGTTGCTGAGCCCAAGCGTAGCTCCAACATCAGGAGGCAGAAAGGGAATTGCTTTCGAAAAACAGGGAGCAAAGCTCACAGCAATAACCAGGCTCCCCTTATACATAGGCAGATAGATAACCATGATAACAACCAACCTTTATGGGACACTTAAAATGTGCTAAGCACAGGGCTAAGCATTTGATATACATATCCTATTCCCGAATAAGACAAAATGGCATTTTCCAACAACATCTTGTTCTTAGTATATTTATTTCAAAAAGTATCCAGATACAGTGTGAAGCTATTACAAAGCCCTTCCCTTTTGCACAGATGCAGTGATGATGGTTCAGCCCACCACTGCCCTCCTAGTGCAGAACACACAGGGCTTCCCACTAAAGCCAGGAAGCTTTGTCAGCCCTCCCCTATCGCCAGCCCTGGACCTTTGCTCATCTGGACTTTGACAGGCTTCCTAAAATCTTCCCAGAGGAGAATGTCTGCAGGCTGCAGGTTTCCTCCTCATTCACTCAGTGCACATTTACTGAGCCAGTAGCATGTGTCAAGCCCTGTACTTGGTGCTTGGAATACATTAGGAAATGACGCATTGATCCCTGCCCCCAAAGAACTTACATTCTAGTGGGGGGGGGTTCAATAAAAAATAACATAATAAATAATTAAATTATATAGTATGCTGACGGTTGAAAAAGGACAATGGGGAAAAGGCAGAGCAGGAAAAGGTAGGAAAGGGGAAAGCAAAGGATGGGAATGCAAGTTGCAGTTTTAAATAGAGTAGTCACAGTGGGCCTCATTGAGGAGGTGACTTTGAGCAGACTTGAAGGAAGTGAGGGAGTTAGCCATTCTATCTATGGGAACAGCATTTAGGCAAAGGGAATGGCCAGTGCAAAGGCCCTGTGTTGGGAGTATGTCTGGTGTGTTGGAAGAGGAATAAGACTAATGAGACTGAACTGGAGTTAGGGCAGAGGAAAGCAGTAGCTGTGTTAAGAGAGGGAAGAGGGACAGGCAAGCCATTTGGAGCCCATGTGGCCTCTGCCAGGCCTTGCAGTTTGAGGGTCACTGAGACTTTGGAGCAGAGGAGGGGCAGAATCTAATTTTCATGTTAAAAGCTTTATTCTGTCAGGAATAGAATGAACTTGGTCAGAGTTGAGAATAGAATGAAGTGGTCAGAGTTAGCTTTGGAGGAGTGAGACATGGGCAGTTTATGGTTCTCTTTTGAAAGTAGAGCCCACAGGATGTCCTGATGGATTCTCTCATCACCTGTGGGAGCTGAGAGAAATCTTTCCTATAGATCCATGTTTCTTTCTATGCTACCAGTCAACATTTTAAATACTTTCCAGAAGGAAAGAGAGTTTTCTTCACTTCACAAGAACTTTCCTAATAAGATAAACAGCAACATCACACCAAGATGCTGGGCTGTTGGCCAAGTGCACTCAAGAGCTAAGCCTCTCAGAACAGGTGTCAAGCCTGTGCCTCAGTAAAGCCCCCTATCTCCACCTGGCTCCTGTGTGGTCCATGTTGCAAGTGTGCAGGGGGGACGTGTAGTTAAGAGTAGAGTTCTAAAACCAAACTGCCGGCATTCAAACCCCAACATGAATACTTACTACTTTTGTAACCTTGAACAAAGGACTTTCAACCCCAGTTTAACACTATTCCTCATAGCATTATGAGCATAATGGCCCATGCTAATGATCCTATGTTTGCAGTCTGGACACATTCTCAAATATGGCCAAAACCAGCCAGGAGGGACATAAGGCTCTGCAAACTCTCCCAAAGCCTGCCCAACCCTACTTTCTCATCTCAAATGTAGCAAGTGCATCTCCCAGCAAATCCTTAGCAGCACCACCTAAGGGTGGCCTGGTCCTTCCCCAGCATGGAGGGGTGCCTGGATGGCTCAGTCGTTAAATGTATGCCTTCTGCTCAGGTCATGAACCCAGGGTCCTGGGATCGAGCCCCGCATCAGGCTCCCTCCCCCATGGGAAGCCTGCTTCTCCTTCTCCCACCTCCCTGCTTGTGTTCCCTCTCTCGCTGTGTCTCTCTCTGTCAAATAAATAAATAAAATCTTAAAAAAAAAAAAAGGAAATGCAGAGTTGGGGGCGTTTTTTCTTCAGGGACTTCCAAGGCCATGGGCACCTTCATGTTGTGTGTGGAAAAAAAACTTCAGAAGGACATTAAGATCCTGTGGAGTCAGGCATCTCTACATGCAGAGAGATGTAATTTGCAAATACTCCCGCAAGAATGGAGGTTTTTTCCCTTTTAGAGGGCCCTTATGAACCCAGGCTTGCTGAGTAATAGCCATATAAGTGAACCAAAGAACAAAAGATGATGGATTCTTTTTTTAAAAAACAACAACCACAATAACATTTTATTCATTTATTTATTTAGAGAGAGAAAGCACGCAGGGGGAGGGGCAGAGGGAGAGGGAGAGAATCCTCAAGCAGACTCCCTGCTGAGTATGGAGCCTGATGCAGGGCTTGATCTCACCACCCTGAGATCATGACCTGACCGGAAATTAAGAGTCAGACACTTAACCGACTGAGCCCCCAGCCTCCCCATGAGATGATGGATTCTTTTTTTTTTAAAAAGATTTTATTTATTTATTTGAGAGAGAGAGAATGAGAGAGAACACATGAGAGGGGAGAGGGTCAGAGGGAAAGCAGACTCCCCGCCGAGCAGGCAGCCCGACGTGGGACTCGATCCAGGGACTCCAGTATCATGACCCGAGCCGAAGGCAGTCGCCCAACCAACTGAGCCACCCAGGCGCCCGAGATGATGGATTCTTTCTGGGGATATAGTGGTGATGTGTAGGATGCTAAAGAATATTTTTCACACCAAATGTGTGACAATAGCTGAAATGTCAACACTATGTTTCAATGATATCTGCTTTTCTTCATCTGATATCTCCCTTTTATTTTGTTATATTAAGTATTCCTTATGTTTCAGGATAATTTTCCTTTCACAGTGTAAACAAATGCCTGGAAAAAATTAATTTAAAAAAATGACTTTAGTCTTTTGGAGCAGCAAAAGCAAAAGTACCATCTGCATTGAAGCCAACTTAAAATGAAATTGCTGGTACTTGCCTAGAGTTCAGATAAGTAAATGTAATGTAAACATTGCATTATTATTAGGAATGATAGGGACACCTCTGATCTAGAAATGTATGGGAGGAAGGGAGGGGATTGGGTTCTTCCATATCACTGACTCTGGCATGGCTTCTGAATCAACTGTAACCTTCCTTAGGACCCAGTAACGCTAGGTACATCCTCTGTCAGTTATAGACACTGGACACATTTGCATTCTGGACACATTCTCAAATATGGCCAAAACCAGCCAGGAGGGACATAAGGCTCTGCAAACTCTACAAACACACCACTACACATGTGTGTGTGCAAGCATGGGATCACACACGGAAACTGCAAACACACACCTACAGAGTATGCATGCATGCAAACACACCCCCAGTGTGACACAGGTGTGCAGTACACCTCCCCATAAGCACACAGCCCTGGACAACACACAGGCTCAAAAAGCACATGCCCACGAAACACACATGCACACACAGAGACCTCTTAAACATGTGTGCATCACCCCTGTGCCAACAGCACATGAGCACTACATAGCCACATACGACATGTGTAACACAGCTGCGCGCGCGCGCACACACACACACACACACACACACACACACACACACACTGACTTTTCTCTTGAAGCCCCAGTCATAAGCCCCAGTCTCAATATCTTGATAGAAGCAGCTCATATGGGCATGGAAAGGGCCGCGTAGACCATCTCAGCTTTGGTTTCGCCACAACTTACCGTGTTTCCAGTAATCTAAAAGACTACTAAAATATCTCCAAATCATCACAGTGGAGCCACATCAGTATCTTATTTCCAGGACAGTTGTGAAGCCTTTAGAATTAAAATTAAGACACCATGGACTAGGGATGGGACAACGTGTTCTTTCTATAAAAAACTGAACACAGCATTAAGTGCTGACTTGACACAGTTGTTTGAGTGGAGTATGAGAACAGGTATGAGTGAGTGAAACTTGGGACAAGTGGTTTGAATGAAAAATTTTGCAGCAAGAGAAATCTTTTCATGCACAGGACCTGGACTTGAATTCTCAATATACCCCTTTGTATTTCATAGCTTTAAAAAAATATACAAATGTATTATCTGTAAGTTTATTAAACTGTCAAGTGACAGAAAACTCAAATTGTAGTGACTTGAACAAGACAGAAGTGGAAATATCCTCTGTCTCATAGGGTGTCCAGAGCTGTTATAGTGACTCCATGATCATCAAGGACCCAGTCTTCTTCTCTCTTGTTGTTCTAATACCTTCAGGTTCAGGATCCAAGATAGCTGCTCCACCTCCAGCCATCATGCTCAAATTCCAGCAAGCAAGAAGAAAGAAGGAGAAGGACGTGCCCCTTCCTTTCTGGAACACTTTCTGGAAAGTGCCATACAACACATCCATTTGTATCTCACTGGTCAGAATAGTTAAATGACCACACCTAGCTGCAAGGGATGCCTAGAAATATGCTTCTTATTCTAGTGCCCAGCTAAAATTGGAGGTTCCATTACTATAAAATAAAAAGAGAATGGATACTGGAAGATAGCTATTTGTTTCTACCCATGCACTCAATATGACACATTTTTTAAAAGGATAAATATAGCCTCCACTCAGAAGTAATCACTGTTAACATTTTGATTTGTAGTGTATGTATACATTTACATATATATAATTTCCTCTACAAAACTGAGTCCATAGTGTATACACTGGTTTTTTTGTTGTTGTTGTTGTTTTCATTTTAGGAATGTCTCTTTATGACTATACGTAGACATTTATCCTTTTTTAAAAAGTTCAAAAGAAAAATCCAATTAATCCACCTCCACCTAATAAAATAAGCATGTTATAAGTGTAATTCAAATCAATTATTCCTGCTGGAAGCATCATTTGGTTTGGGGTACAGGGTAGGGATGTAAATCTACATCAAGTAAAAAACCAGGAGGGTGTGAGAACCTATGAGAGGGCAGGATCCCTAGCTGAAGGAACACCTGGGCCCCCGACACCCTGAGAATGCAGGCTTAAAGAGGACCCTCAGTGAGGACTGTCCCCTGTGTACATGGAAGGATGTCTGGAGGGAGGGGGAGAGGGCAGAGCCACGCGGGCTCCCTCCTCACCCGCCAAACCCTCAAGTGCTGCTGGCTGGATTATTGAGCTGATGATATTTTGGGAAAATTATTTTATGGATTCAGCTGTTTGTGATACCTAGGGCTTTATTCCCTTAGCAACCTCTCCCAGGTTTTAGAATCCTTCTCAAAAGATCAGAGGATTACACTTCAGATAAGCATCCAGAATGGTGAGTTACCTTAGGTGTAATTCAGAAGTATCAGTTCCTGATTGCTCTCATTGACCGAGCCTGCGTTATTTGCTTGGTCCCTACAAGTGTGTCACAGAAAAGCGGCACTTTCTGCTCTCCACTCCCTGCTGTCTTCCTGAAGCATCAATTCAAATCATCTCTCTGCTCAGAATCTGCCCTGAGTCCCTGTTTCTTCTTGCACCAAATCCAAATTCTTCCACTTGACCTCTAGGACCCTCCAAAATTTGCTCACGGCCCCTCACTGATTCCCTTCTCCCCAGGCCACACATTGCATGGAAGCCAAGACACCTCAACTCCCCTTTCCAGAGCCGAGATCTTTTCTAACGAAGTGAGACTTTGAGAATCAAATGGACTCCCCCTTAGAAACTGTGTACCAGTGAATTTTCTCTAAACCCCTTGAGCCTCTTTTCTTCATGTGTTAAGTGGGAGTAATAAACAACGGTCCCAAAGGACCTATGGGTGGGTAAAATGATGTGCCTGGCCCATTGCCCACGGCAAGGGTCTAAATGAAGGTGACTGTCCTCTCCCCCTCCTGTTCTCCTGTAATTATTTCCGTCTGTTTAGGGCTTCTTTTCTGTTCAGAGTTTGCAGTGGGTTGTGTTCCAACCAGATGCCCCCCTTGTCCAAGGCTAGTCTATACCGGGCTCCAAGTGGGCTGGGCTCTTCCATTACCCAGAGCCTACTGACCTCCCTTGTAGCTGAGGTCCTAATCTCTGACCTCCCTGAGGATCTCTGTGCCATAACATGAGAGCTATGCTCTCCCCACCCTGCCCAAAGGCTCTGCTGCTCATGTGCCAATACCCTCCTTGGTTATACATACAGGCTTTGGCCAGAGAGTTGGGCTTTCAACACTCAGAGGAGACTGCAGCCTCCCTAGGGTCCAGCCCCTCCCAGGACCTTTTGTCTCCCCAGAAGATCTCTGTCCTCTTTCTTCTCTAATATATGTCAGAAAAAATCTACTCTAAAGCCATGTATATCCCTTTCTTAGGCTAGACACTGAAGTATATATTATCTTTAAAAAAAAAAAACTTTATAAAAATGCAATGCTCTTGAACAATCAAAACTAAAGGGAAAAAAGGGAAAATTTCCCTCAAGTTTGACATGCAAAAGATTGATATCTAACAGTAGACTTGATCAGCTATATAAAACCAGTTTTAAGTCCTAACCAGACAGAGGTTAAGAATAGATCATTCAAATAAGAGAAAATTCAAATTGTTTAAAGAAAGAGAGACAAACAAACGGTCTACCTTAGTGGAAATCATATAATACAATTTAAATCATTAATGAGCTACCACATATACCCTTTGAACTGAAAGAACTTTTTAAAATAATAAAACCCAGTGCTCTAAAAGCTGCGGAGAAATCTGTATACTCACAGAGTGCTCTTGGCATTGTAAATTATTATAGTCGTTTTGAAAAGCAATTTGGCAGTGCATTTCAAGAGCCATGAAAATGTTTCTGCCCTTTGGCTGACAATTTTCATGTCGAGATAATCATACAAAACAAAAATAATTATGCTCATGAAAGTCATCTTTGTAGAGTTATCTACAATAGCAAACATAAACAATCTAAATGTTCACTGTAGGAGAATGGTAAATTAAATGCCACTCTATGTCTTCAATATAATATTGTACAGCCATCAAAATGATGACTGTAAAGACCCCTTCCATTTACCATCTATTAGCTGAGGTCCTCCTCCTCAAATTTCACAAAGAATTAGAAGGCGATCAATTGAGTTTCTGGCTCCCCACTTAAAATTCATGTGTATGGCTCCATCTGGACTCCTCATCATTCCTGCCCCTCCAACTGTCTTCAGACCCTCTATGTCTTTGTTCCCCACCATCTCACCCCCTCAAATAGCTGCTTTCTCTGAAATCAACCTTGGCCTCTCAGCCGTCTCTTTACCCTTCAAATGTCTTCCATTTTTAAGGAAAAGGTCTCCCTTGAACCTACATCTCTAACTAGCTACTGCCCTATTACTCTCTTCCCCTTGGAGCCAAACTGCACTCTCCTTTCTCACCTTTCATTTACAGCCCATTCACTCCAGCCATGCTGCCCGCCCTTCCTGCACTTTCAATGAAGTCACCAATAACCTCCTGAAAAGTGTTCAGCTAACATTTTTTCTTCCTTGACCTCTCAGGATATAATTTGACTTTCTTCCTCCTGGAACTCACTCTTCCTTTGATTTCCACACCCACAATCTACTCTCTGACTGAGGCTGAGCTTCCATGATATGTCCTGCTTCTCTAACGGCTCTTCTCAACTTCCTCTGTGGTGACCTCTTCATCTCCCCATCAGTAAAGACTGTATTCCCCAAGGGACTGTCTCTAGTCTTCTTTGCTTAGGTTTATCAACTCCCTTCAACTGGAGTCAGATGAATGGTGTTCAAATTCTGACTCTCTCACTTTCCAACCGTGTGGCAAAGTTATTTCACCCCCTAATCCTCAGTATCTCTTCTGTAAATGAGGAGTACAATAGAATCTACCCCATAAGGTACCTTAGTAAATCATACAAATTCAATGAATGGTAGCCTGATTATTATTATTATTATTATTATTATTATTATTATTATATAGTATTTTAACCTACGTTTCCAATCTACCCTTTCTGCGGAGTTTTAGAACAATGCCTCTACTCATCTTTACTGGAGATCTGCACCTGGATGTCCCACCTCAAACTCAGTATATTCACAGTTGCCACACTGCCTCTCTCCAACCCCACTCCTGTCCACACCTGAAAACTGGAAGTATCCTTGATACCTTCTCTTCATTTATCTGTGTCTGTCTACCTCCCCACCCACTTCAAGGCATGTCACATAAAATACTCCAGGTAGAATTCTCCAAGCTCATTTCTTAATCACCAGAATGGGGAAAGGCTAAAATGGTGAATGCTGAAAACCTGAAGTCCTAGAGGAGGGTAGAACTAAAGACGGAAGGAGCTGGGTTTCTGGACTGACTGTGTGTAAGGCTATCTGCCCATCAGAAGACCTGTTTTGAATTTCATGTGAGTAAGAAACAATCTTCTAGTATGTTATGTCGCCAAGACCTGAAGAAGTATCTTTCACAGCATCTAAATTTGCTTTAACTAATATAATATCTAAAACATGCAACAGATCCATCAACTTCTCCAATCTCTTCCATCACTACTCCCTGTTAGGCCCCTAGAATCTCCTGTAGAGATCCCTGCAAAGCTTCCCCACAGGTTTGCCTAACTCCACTCTTACCCTTCTCTACCCCATTCATCATATAGTTGTTGGTAAGTAAGAGGGATCAAATCTGATTATATTAATCACCCTTGCTTAAGAAAAATCTGTCACATGGGGTGCCTGGGTGGCTCAGTTGGTTAAGCAACTGCCTTCAGCTCAGGTCATGATTCCAGAGTCCTGGGATTGAGCCCCACATCAGGCTCCCTGCTCAGCGGAAGCCTGTTTCTCCCTCTCCCACTCCCCCCTGCTTGTGTTGCCTCTCTCGCTGTCTCTCTCTTGCTGTCAATTAAATAAATAAAATCTTTAAAAAAAAAAAAAAGAAAAGAAAGAAAATCTGTCACTGGCTCCTCATCACCTTCAGGATAAAACCCAATGTCTGCCATGGCATAGGAGGCTGGCCCTTCAGGAGTTGGTTCCACCTGTCTGGTGTATCTCTTGCTCCTGTGTCTGACATACCACAATCCACTGACCTGTGCCAGGTGTCTTTTGACTTCATGCCCCTGCACATGTACCTCTCTCTGCCTGGAACACTTCCTCCTAATCTAAATGACTGCTACTCACCCTTCAAAATTCAGCTTGGGCATCATCTCCTCGGGGAGGCCTTTCCTGACTCCTCCAGGTGGGGTGAGAGTCTTCTTTTGAGTGTCCCCATTACTCCACACTGTTTTCATAGAATCTATTTACTTGTTTCTGAGCATAGGCACTTTTTTTGGTATCTTCATTTTCTGGCACAATGTCTAGCATGTAGTAGATGCTCAATAAATGTTTATTGAGCGAACGATGAAGCAAAAGTAACTATAAAATAACTAGAATGCAACATATAAAAATATTGACAACATACTCTTTGTTATGAAGTGAAAATTTAAATTGTACACTATAGATATAGTACATGCATACTATGCAATATACCTACATAAGATATGTATGCATGTGGTAAATTCTGAAAACAGTCATTCATTAGACATTTATTGAGTACCAATCCTGTACCAGATAGACCATACTGACGGAAAGATTCATTGGAGCTGGTTCAACCCTCAAGAAGTTTATGATCCGGAAAAAAAAAAGAAAAGCAATCCTAGTTAACTGATGGGAATGTGGGTGAAAGTTTATCTTTCAAAATTCCCTTTAATTTTTTTACAATACATTCAAAAAGCAGTTTATAAAAAAATTAAAGAATAAAAAAATAAAAAGCAGTTTATAAAGCAGCAAAAGCTCATCTATAAACAGCTGTTCATAGTAATACTGAAGTTATAAAATACAACCTCCATCATTTTGAATACATCTATTCCAAGTAAAGCCTCTTAGAGTTTTGGAGTCTACACACCTTTGCATACATTGAATTGATATTTGTTTTGCTTTCCCATAATATTGCTGATATCTTATATATAATGTACTTCTGGTGTCCTGTGTGCCCTTGAACAATTCACTTCACCCCTCTGAACTTCAGTTGCCCCATCTGCAAAGAAAATAACCCTAACATCCATGTAATTGCTTTAAAGAAAGATATGACATAGAGTATGAACTTGCTGTGTGAGGTCCAAAGCACTGTGAAAATGTAGGGCATGGCAAATTAGGAGATTCCTTCTGTGTTACTTTTCAAAAATACCAGTAGAGCCAACTTTGTCATTCTCATGCTCAGTAAGTCAGTTCTAATCTAGTCTAACGGAATCTAACTTGTACATTATACATATCTCCATGAAACTCTATGAAAGTTATTTTTGCTCTTTATGAGAAAGGACATATGTCTTTAAATGCTGCTATTTTTCCTAATTTGTTTCTTGGCAAAAAAAAAAAAATGTTGCTCACCACTGAATTAAATAAAAAATTTCAACTGCCCTGCACAACATTCTGCATCTTGTGGACATGTAACGATAATAATAGTGGTCTGCTCCTTTTCTAAATTTGGTGGGAACATCAGGTTATGCTGACCTCCCAGAATAACAGCCCTTTGGAGGAAAGGCTACTCACTTGGCATGAAGCAGGAATATCCTTAATGTGTTTGACATGATGAAGCAGTAGGTAGGTACCTTGGGCATCATGACACATTTCCAGTGCCTGGAGACAGGTGAGAGCAGAGAAATGGAGGTATTTTGAATATCATTCATCTGTCTTAGCATGTGTTCCCAAAAGATTACACTCCATCCAATATCCTCGATCTGGACAAACAATGTAGGCTATTCAATGGCCCTAGTGATTGCTGCCTCTTTCAGCAACAATCTGTCTTTTTTTTTTTTTAAGATTTTTATATATTTTTTGACAGAGAGAGAGACAGCGAGAGAGGGAACACAAGCAGGGGGAGCTGAAGAGGGAGAAGCAGGCTTCCTGCCGAGCAGGGAGCCCGATGCAGGGCTCGATCCCAGGACCCTGGGATCATGACCTGAGCCGAAGGCAGACGCTTAACGACTGAGCCACCCAGGTGCCCCAACAATCTGTCTTAATAACAGCTTCATACATGTCACTAAACACCTGCTCTGTTCCTGAGCTGTCAGCATAAGTATCTGTGTACCACCAGATAGACTTATACTTTCCAGTAGAAAACTATATTGCTCGTCTCTAAGAACCACGTAGAGCGAGTGTGTGTGTGTGTGTGTGTGTGTGTGTAGGTAGGGTGTCTGCAGATGCCCAGAGACATGGGCCAGAATTGCTAGCTTGGGTCTTTCTAACCGAGTTTTATAAGGTTTAGACAGTTTGACTGACTGCAGCTCTAATTTTGTAAAACAGAAACTGATTTGCAAAAATCTGGGCCAGGAGAAGGCACACCTGGGAAACGACTGTGAACTCAGAACAAGGAAGGAGACAGATGTTGAGGTATCCCAAGAGTTACAGAAAAATAGAGGGCCCAGGGCAACCAGAGTTTAGATTTCCCTGATGGGAGCCATTGAGTTCATCTGAGCCAAAAGGGAACCAAGTGTCAGCAATCATCTTGGGCCATAATGGAGGTTCTTGTGGGTGTGGAAAATTAAGTGTGCAGAGGATATCTGGCTAGTGCTTTAAATCTGAAATTAAGTGACTGGATTGTTGCTAAAATTCCTTTGTTGCAATCATTCCAAACTCCAATCCACCATTTCAGGAGTTTTGCTGCATGCTAAACTGATAAGGAAGGAGATTGTACAATTGCTTAGACAAGTGTTCTCAACCCTGGCTTTCTATTAGAGAAAATTTTCTTTAGAAAATTTGATGCTCAGTCCTCACTCCAGATCAAATGAATCAGAATCTTTGGGTGAGGGATCCAGGAATGAATAGTTTTTTAAAAGCTTTCTAGGTAATTCTAATGCACAGCCAGTCTTGGGAACCACTGGCTTAGGCTGAAATGGGCAAGAGTTACCCAGGGGAGCCAGAGAAAGAGTTGTAATTGAGAGGTTGTAATTTCTGGGCATAACCTCAGACAAGGAAAGCGTTCTCATGTTAGTGCTTAGATAGTGCTAGAATAGAAAGGCACCAGAGGATATGATGGGCATATCACAGGGTTGGCAAGGATGAATTTAACCCGTGATTACACACCAGAAACAAAATTTTGCATGCCCCAAAACATAACCAGAACTAGACAAGCTGGAAGATGAATAATACATTTCATCAAGTACCAATGCTTACAGAACAGAAACTCACTCAAGGTAGCTCCAGATTAGGAACGTTTGTAGTAGAGACACAAATGGCAATTTCAAGGCGTCTAGGGATCCAGACTCCCAGAGTCAGGAATGAGACACTCAGCGACTAAAGTCATCCCCTCCATCTCTCAGTCATTTGATCTTCATCTCCGTTCCTCTCTGCACTTCTGCTTTATTCTTTCATTGCACCTGGCTTCCTCTGATTACTCATTTCACACAAGGCTCAATGTGAGTGCTCCAGCCCTAACTTGTAATGATCTTTTACATCCAGAGTCAACACTGACTGACCTAGTCACAAAGTGTCTTAGTTCAAATTTTCAAGAAGAGGAATCTGGTCACCAGTTCAGCAAAGGATGGTTGGTCTTATTTAGCCTTGGGTCAGGTGTCAATCTCCTCCCATAAGCTGGGCTAGGAGTGGAAAATGTCATATGGTTCATAGGCTGAACATTTTAGAAGACCACTGGAAGGGCAGATACTTGTGAGAAGCTGTTAGGAGAGTAGGTAATGAAGTACGTGTAATATTCATTCATAGCTAATGAACCACATACGTTTCTTCTTTCCTATCTTCTGCCTCCCAGGAGATGAGTTGGCATGGGGGAGATAAGGAGGAGCTTGAAAGAACGTGTTCTGTCTACTTTCAAGGTTCAGCCTAGCATCTGAGAGAGGTAACCACAGACGGGCATGACGAAAAGACAGCCTACAAACCCTCAACCTGCATCTATGTACATAATTCTACATGTACTAGCTTCCTCCTGAAACCACCAAAAATTCCACTATTAGCAATGGTGAAAGCCCGAGGGTGTCCAAAACACCCTCTTTGTTCAAGTTGAATCTCACACTTTCTGCTGCATTGTGGCATGTAAAAATGTAACACATATAGACATTAAGAAGGATTCTCCTCCTGTTGGGCCTTTATCTGATTGTCTGGAAAATTTGTAATTAACATGTTATTACAGTGGTTTGGCAGTTCACTTGACAACTCTGAAATAACATTCTTGGCTTTTACATGAGAGTCTTTTACTGAAACTCACAATGGCTCTTTTCAGAAACCTAGAACTTCAGTCAGTTTGGGGATTCATGAAAATGGTGGTTGGAGAATTTTACAAACTTTCCACATAGAGAAGTTGTGTATAAACTCATTCTATTGTACAACACTGGCTATTGCAGCAAAGAATTGAACAGTCCTATAGTTGTCCTTTTTCCCTCTAGTTAAGTTCAGCTGCATTGAGGCATGGTGTCCAGAAGGAGTCTGGACTTGGGGGTTATGTTCAGAGAGAAAAAGCCAGGGTAAAAATCTACCTCCCACCCCAGCCTGTACACAGTCTGAGTTTTATTTTGTTTGTTTTGTTTTTTCCTTGTAGAGCCCATGGGGCTAGAGGCAAAGTGAAGCGAGGAAAGGGAAGAGGGAAAAGTAGGGGAAGCACCAATAGCAAATGTTGCCTATTTTCACTTTACCCAGAGCATGTGGTCCCTGAAAGTCATGGCTGTGACCTCGGTATTATGCCATCATGCCAAGAGGCAATCATTTATTTTAGAGCCTTCGAAGGAGTCAATTATTTCACCTTTTGCCCAAGTACAACTATTGGAGATCCTGACTGATTGAATAAAAGAAGAAAAAGAAGTCTACTACTTGTATTTTACTGACAAAACAGAACACCTTTAAACCAAAAGGATGATTTATCTGGGCTGAAAATAAAACTCCTGCCTACTGAAGTCTGGTGCCTCTGAGTTATCACTATTTTCATCCTGTAATTTGTTTTATAGGGTACTAATTAACAGGGCAAAGTCTGTTGCCAGGAAAGTAAATCACATTTTGCTGTTTTCTTCTTTTCTAACAAGACACAGACCTGGTATTTAATTGAAGAGCAAGTTCCAAGGGCACTATCCACACTGAAATTGGGAAACAGTGAGCTGGGAAATCATGGTGAAACCTGCTGGGTAGAGTTCCAGAAAGACAGTGGGTGGGAGAGGAAGGAAGGGGGGGGGCGGGTGGAATTGCACAGGTAACTTCCAAAAAGGCTGTTTTCCTCAAATGTCCCATCTTTTCTCTCTTCCTTCAATTCTAAATTTCTCCTCTGGCTATATTCAACTGACACCCTGTACCACAAACATCCTCTCAGAAAGCTCATTTTCCCCCTAGTTCATTCATTCCTGCTCTCAACATAGTACTGTATCTATCTTAAAGGTAGCAACTCTGTGGTCAGACCTCCCTGCCCTAACCTCCCTTTTCTCAAGGGCGCGTACGTCGACCTGTGCTTCTCAGTGACCTTTGACCGTGGGCTACGCGGCCTGGCTGAGCAGCTCACACCTGGTCCCTCCCCTCCCAGCTCACCCTCCTCAAAGACTTCATTCTTCTCTCCCTCTCCTCGGTCCCTCATCCCATTCCTGGACGTTCTGGACTGGAGGCGGCTGCTCCGGCTTCTCCTCCCTCCTTGAACCCTCTGACACGTATTTTGGGGGAGGAGAGACGGGGGTGGGGGGTTAGCAATGGGCGGTGGAGCAGAGTGAGTGCCGCCTCGCACCCAGGAGCCGGGAGCCTGACGTCACCGCGCCCTGCCTGTCAGTCTCCAGCGGGCGCGCTGCTCCTAGCCGCCTTTTCTGCCTCTGACTGTGTCTGTCACTCTCGGCGGCGCCCGCACAGCCACAGGCGCCCGGCGCCCTGCTCCGCGCGGACCCGGCCGCCCCGCAGGCATAGGCTCAGTCCGCGCGGGGAGCGCAGCCTGGCGCCCCGCCGCAGCGCTCATGATCAGCGACTTCCTGAAGCCCTGACTCCCCAGGTGAGCAGCCCGGCTCCCGAGAGGAACTTTAAGGGTGGGGAGTGGGGAAGCGGTGAAGGATGGCCAGGGGATGAGTCCTTAAAGCTGGAGAAATGGGGCCACGCTTGGCTCCACATCCCCCCCCCCATACACAGACACCCAGCTTCCCTCCCCAAAACCCCTTTCCCAGGGATCTCTGTGGCCTACAGGGCCCGCTGGACTCCGCGACCGCAGAAACTTCGCTTTCAGCACCGCGGACAGCGACTCCACCGCCCAGTTAGGAGAACGCCTAACCCCGTCGGCCGGAGCCCAGGCGGGACTCGCCAAGGCTGATACCCCTAGCTCGGGGCAAACGGGTGCGTGTGCAATTACAGGCACACTCACGGGACTGATCTGTGTGCAGGCGAGTGCATGTTATCCGTGTACACGTCTGTGCAAAAACTCAGATCTATCTGTGCGGGCATTCGTGTGCATTTCACTCACACGTTTGCTCAGTCACTCAACAGGTAATTAATTAAATAAAACAATACTGCTTCCTCGCTCTGCTCTGGGGTCCTGGGGTGGGATGAGCAATATGAGCCAGGCACCCGGGGAAGTTCCCTGGAGGCTTGACCCACACACCTGACGCTTGCTCTCCCTTTTCCACGCAGGGTGCAGCCACAGGCCGCGATGAACGCGAGCGCCTCCTCGCTCAACGAGTCCCAGGTGGTGGCAGTGACGGCCGAGGGAGCGGCGGCGGCGGCCACAGCGGCAGGGGCGCGGGACAGCGGTGAATGGGGGCCGCCTGCGGCGGCGGCGCTGGGGGGAGGCGGCGCAGCTAACGTGTCCCTGGAGCTGTCTTCTCAGCTGCCGGCCGGGCCGCCGGGGCTGCTGCTGTCGGCGGTGAATCCTTGGGACGTGCTCCTGTGCGTGTCGGGGACGGTGATCGCAGGCGAAAACGCGCTGGTAGTGGCGCTAATCGCGTCCACCCCCGCGCTGCGCACGCCCATGTTCGTGCTGGTGGGCAGCCTGGCCACCGCCGACCTGCTGGCGGGCTGCGGCCTCATCCTTCACTTCGTGTTCCAGTACGTGGTGCCCTCAGAGACGGTGAGCCTGCTCACGGTGGGCTTCCTCGTGGCCTCCTTCGCTGCCTCGGTCAGCAGCCTGCTGGCCATCACGGTGGACCGCTACCTGTCTCTCTACAACGCGCTCACCTACTACTCGCGCCGGACCCTGCTGGGAGTGCACTTCCTGCTCGCCGCCACCTGGACGGTGTCCCTAGGTCTCGGGTTGCTGCCGGTGCTCGGCTGGAACTGCCTAGCAGAGCGCGCCACCTGCAGCGTGGTGCGCCCGCTGACACGCAGCCACGTGGCGCTGCTCTCCGCCGCGTTCTTTGCGGTCTTTGGCATCATGCTGCACCTGTACGTGCGCATCTGCCAGGTGGTCTGGCGCCACGCACACCAGATCGCGCTGCAGCAACACTGCCTGGCGCCGCCCCACCTCGCAGCCACCAGAAAGGGTGTGGGTACGCTGGCTGTGGTGCTGGGCACTTTCGGCGCCAGTTGGCTGCCCTTCGCCATCTACTGCGTGGTAGGCAGCCGCGAGGACCCGGCAGTCTATACCTACGCCACCCTGCTGCCCGCCACCTACAACTCCATGATCAATCCTATCATCTATGCCTTCCGCAACCAGGAGATTCAGCGTGCCCTGTGGCTCCTGTTCTGTGGCTGTTTCCAGTCCAAAGTGCCCTTCCGTTCTAGGTCCCCCAGTGAGGTCTGAAGGCTCCCTCGGGCCTCTCACCAACACCACACCCACAACAAGCCAGCCTTTAGTGAGCTTCTCGGTGCCTGCTGCTGAACTCAGAGATCCCAGTAGTGTGATTCTGACTTTGGAAAGAAAGAAAGCAAGAAGAAACATAAATACATCAAACTCACAAAAGACAAAGAGGCTCTTTGGCACTTTACATATACAGTGTATACATGTGTACATATATATACAAATCTTTGTATCTTCTGGAGGTGTTCAGGTCAGGATGTGGGATTTCCTGTTCTGTGAAAAAACTAACAAAGATGTGGTTGTATACTCAAATTGTACATCACATTTGTCAAGTGAAGACATTCCAATACTGCTTAATTATAGCACTTTATTTTTAGCTGCTGAACTGCCAAAACAGTGTTGCCATTTTCAGGGGCAGGGGAAGAAGAATAAAAGGTGTATTTTTGTTGTATGTGATAGTATATTTTGCTGCACACGCATCAGTAAATTACAACATATTTTGTACACAACTAAACACATAATAAAAATGTAATTTGGGGCATGTGACTACCGGATTACTATTTAAGAGCTGGAATATTAGTACATTTACTTAAAAAGTTTATTATGTATCATCTCCCTCCGATGAAATCTTAATGTAGAAAACCATATGCATTTGCACGTTGTTCATAAATTGTCGCTGAAATACCTAATACACATTTGAGGTGGGGGGCTGAGAGGGAGTAAGATAGTCACATTAACCATATTCATAGGACACTAAAGGGTTACTGGTGTTATCTGTGCAAATTAATCTACTCCCTGGTTTCTGGGGTTAGAAGACAAACTCCAGAGGAAATCTGAAACCATTCCTTCCTCTTACCACATGAGTGCACTTATGAGTTCTGAAACCACAACTTTTAGTTGTAGCTTTTCCAGTCTGGAAAGAATTTTAAATGTTTAAAATTCATATTGACTGAGTATATTCTTGCTGGCCAGTTCTTGTAGCAAAATGCACAGCCTTATAAAATAAAATAAATTCTCAAAGACAGGATTCTAAGATACATTGTATTCATGAGGTAAGTGAAGATATGTCCAGCAGCCCCTTTTGAGGTGCTCGTATCTTCAAAACACAGGGCATTAAGATTCCCAAGGACTAAACATTCCCATTCCATCAACAGATATGAGTCATAGTTAAATGGTTCCCCTCCTCCCCTTCTTACGAGATGATGTGAGGATAAATAAGGTAACATATGTGGACATACTCTGAGCATCTGTGAGGAAATATGCACACAAGCACAAGTTGTTATTGATCTCAGGCCTTAGGAAAATCCCACAAGCAATTTTTTTTCCTACAGTCCACAAGTATTTGTTGAGTGCCTACTGTTTGCTAGACACAATTCCAGGGCTGGGAAGACAGAAGTGAACAAAATGGACAAAAAGTTTCTGTGCTCATAGTGTTACATTCTAGTGAAGGAGATGACCTATGGCAAATAAACACACACACATAGAGAGAGAGATTTATTATAAAGAGTTGGCTCATGCAATTTTGGAGGTTGAGAAGTCCCAAGATCTGTAGTCAAAAAGCCAGCGACACAAGAAAGCTGATGGTATTGTTCCAGTCTGTCTCCAAAGGCCTGAGAACCAGGAGAGCCCATGGGCTCAAGACCCAAGAAGAATTGATGCTTCAACTTGATACCAAATGCAGGAAAAGACCAATGTTCCAGCTCAAGACATTCAGGCAACAGAAATTCCCTCTTACTTAGCCCTTTTATTCTTCTCTGGCCTTCAGTTGATTGGATGAGGCGTACTTACATTAGGGAAGGCAATCTGTTTATTCATTCTACCAGGAAATGTTAATTCCATCCAAAAACAACTCAGGAATAAGGCTTGACCAAATGTCTATGCATCCTGTGGTTTAGTCATGTTGACACATAAAATTAACCATTGCACCAAGTGAGCACAATGATCCAAAATAAAGAAGAAAAGGTGCTTAAGGATGAAGCAGTTAACTGTGCCAAATGTTGCTGAGACGGTAAGTAAAATGAGGATTAAAAATAATGACTATAGATTTTTTAATGTCAATATCATTGGTGAACTTGACAAGAGAAACTTCAGGAGAGTAAAGGAGAAAGATAGCTTGATTATAGAAGATACAAGAGAATGTGCATGAACAACCTAGTCTCCAACATCTTGCAACAGAGATCTGACCTTTTTAACACTATGAAATATGCTAAGTTTTACAGACAAATGGTTTTATAGTGTCTGTAAATTTAGAGCCAGGAAGATCAGCATTATTGCTCATTCATCAAATTAACATTTTCTAAAGAACTAACCTTCATAGACTATTCAGCATCATCAGACACTTTCAGGCACTATTAGTATCCAGAATGCATTCAAGCATATTGAAATAACAAAAGCTCTGGCTGTAAACATTTCTAAACACGTGGTGGAGAAAAACAATATAATTTCAGAGATGGAACAAAAAAGTCAATATTATTATACATTTTATAATTACAGAGAAAAATTCCTTGCTATCAGTGAATTAAGAAAGTTCAACACTGGGATAATAAGACAGGGACCATGGATCTGACTTCAATCCATTTGGTATTAATATTCAACTTCAGCCCTAGTCCTAATCAAAATGTTTGAGAGAGCCAAGAACAAGAAGATGCTAAACAATCAGGTTGTTAATATCCTGACTTACGCAGTTGGCAAAGTTGTGTAATGTCAGTAGGCTTCAGATTAACCAACTTGATTATGTGAGGATATGAAAGTGTGACTAGATCTTGAAATACTTCTATGGAGGAATGTCACATATTCATCTGACTTATCAAATATTAACAATCTCCTATTTCAAGACCCTATGCTAGTTGCTGGAAGACAGTCTTTTAGAAAGGCAAGATTCATTTAAACATGGAATTGACTACCCACTTTGCTGTGTAATGGGCATCCAAAATTTCCTACATTTAAAATTGGGCCACTGATCTTTACCCCAAGAACCTGCTCTTTTTCCCTTTCTTACTATCTAGGTTAATGGCAATGTCATCTTTCCAGGTGTTCAGGCCAGAAACCTTGGAATCACACTTACCCTTCTCTTTCTCTCATACCTCCTAGTCAATGTATCAGCAGAGCCTATTGTCTTTACTTTCAAAATATATCTAGAGGCCAGCCTTTTCTTACCATCTCCACCACTATCATCATCTCTTGCCTGAATTACTATAGAAGCCTTTCTCTGGTCTCCTAGCTTCCATCCTTGTGTCCTTAATTCTACTGTCTACAGAGTGGCTCACCTCCACAAACAGTTGCTCCCTTGAATACCTTTCAGATCCAGGCATGAGCCCACCAGCAGTCTGTCTCAAAGAACAAACTTGGGGAAAGAAATATTTAGGCCTGGAAATAGGCCTTGAGTAAAAATTTCTTGAGTAAAGAATTCTGGGCTGGATGCCTGATGCCTGGCCTAGATGTGGGGACATAGATTCACCCCAAGAGAAGGAACACAGCTGGAAGAGTCCTAGAGCAGGGACCTCTAAGGCATGAAAGGTCCTGCATGCCCCAGGATATTAGTTTTCTATTGCTGCTGTAACAAATGAACACAAACTTGATAGCTTCAAACAATACACATTTACAGGTGCCTGGGTGGCTCAGTCGGTTAAGCATCTGCCTTGAGCTCAGGTCATGATCTCAGGGTCCTGAGATGGAGCCCTCATCAGACTCCCTACTCGGCGGGGAGTCTTCTTCTCCCTCTGCCCACCACCCCCCACTCTTGCTCTCTCTCTTATATGAATAAAGTCTCAAAAAATACACATTTTTATTCTTTATAGTTATGGAGATCAGAAGTCTGAAATAAATTTCACTGGGCTGAAATCAAGGTGTCAGCAAGGCTGAACTCCCTCTGGAGGTTCTAGGGGGAGAATCGGTTTCCTTACCTTTTCCATCTTTTAGAGTAGCAGTCCTTAGCCAGTGGCCCCTTTCTCCATCTTCTGTAGTCAAATCTCCCCCTTATAAGGAAATTTAGGATTACATTTAGGGCCTGCCCAGGTAATCCAGGATAACCTCCCCATCTCAAAATCCTTAACTTAATCCCATCTGCAAAGTCTCTTTTGCCATCTAAGGTAATAGTCACAGCTCAGAGAGCAGTACTGATGAAAAAGTACAATAATAAAAGTAAATACAGAGTGGTAAGGATCCCATAAGAAGGTTAGAGAAATCCTATGGAAGACTCCACCAGAGAGGCAATACTGAACCAAGTCCAGAAGAACAAAAGAAATTTGCATGGCAAAGGACATGGAAGGGGGTCATTTCAGACCAAGGGGACAATGTGAAGTACAAAAGTGTGGCCCATTTAGAGAAATGTATGCCATTCAATATGGCTGGCGTGTATAAGATTGAGATCTCAGAGAGGAAGTAGCAGGAGATAAGTCTGGAAAGAGAGGCAGGAGCCAGATCACAAAGAGAAGTTTTGGAAATGGATTGCAGGTGGGAAAGACTGAAAGCCAAGAGACCACTTTGGAGGCTGGTTGCAGCAATCCCGGTCAACGGTGATGTGAGCCTGAGCTAAGAAGGGCAAAAAGGGTGGGGAAAAGAAGATGAACTTGAGAGATTTCAAAGAAGTAGAGTGTGTCTAACTCAGTGAATGATTGTGGGGATTGAGGAACAGTTTAGGGGTCGAGGATATTCAACTGGGTGGATTCACTGAGATGGGAACATAGGAGGAGAGGCAGATTTGAGGAAGACGATGGTGAATCAAGTTTCTACATATTACATTTCAGGATCCGTGGGATAGTTATTTACAGGAAGCTAGTGACTTTGAAGCTCACAAAGATGTCCGGGATGGAGACATCATTTTGGTAATTATCAGTCTTAAATTAAGGTAGAAGTGAAGCTATGGGAAGGAATGAAGAGAGGCCAAGGTCACAGTCTGGGCACAATAATATATGGGAGTACAATGCAGGGAAGCAAAAGAAAACAGGAGACCAAGAAGGAGCATCCAGGGGAGACCCTTGGAAAGCCCAGAGGAAAAATGTTTTAAGAAGGTAGTGACCAAGTTGCATAAAGTCTGCCCGGAGGTTAAGTAAGAGAGGATTTAGAAAATGTTAGATTTAGGAACATGTTGGTCATGGGAATCTAAGGGAGAGCAGCTTCAATGGAGAGCAAGATGAAAGCTAGATTGCAGTGACCTGAAGAGGAAATGGAAATTTCCCCATTTTTCCCCCCCAAAATTTAACTTTAAATGAAAGAAGAGAGATAGGGTAGTATCTAGAGGACAATAAGGGGTCACAAGATAGTCTTTGTTTTATTTCTTAAAGATAGGCAAAAATTGAACTTATTATTAGACTGAGGGGCAAGTACCATATAATGAGAAAAGCAGA
This sequence comes from Neomonachus schauinslandi, assembly GCF_002201575.2. Taxonomy (NCBI): domain Eukaryota; kingdom Metazoa; phylum Chordata; class Mammalia; order Carnivora; family Phocidae; genus Neomonachus; species Neomonachus schauinslandi. Next base: position 51,127,175 of record NC_058410.1, on the reverse strand, counting down.
TGACAGCAGAGAGAAGAAAGATGGCTGACAGGGTGAGGCTTCAGAGAAAAAGAATGGAGTCCGGGGCAGGGTGTCACAGGGAGAAAGGGACTTAACCAGAAGGAGGTGGAGACATAGCTCCCCTGCTCTGACAGGAGGCAAGGTGGGAATGATTGGTACTGATAGAGCTAAGTTTGTAAGTGGTGGGAGGAAGTGCACAGAGTTCCTATCTGACAACCTCAATTTATCTGAAGGAGGAGTGCCAATTAAGACATTATTGCAAGAAGTATCAAGAACCCAAGTTAACAACATTGGGAACAAAGCTGTGAACTTGAGATAACATAATCATTTCATCAAAATTAAAGGTCAGACCATACCATATTGATGGTGGGAACGTAAGATGGTACAAGACTTTGGGAAATCTTTTGGTAGTTTCTTAAAAAGCTAAACCTACTCCTACCATACAAGCCAGCCATTCCACTCCTAAGTATGTACCCAAGAGAAGTAAAGCATATGTCCATATTAAGACTTGCACATTATTGTTCACAGCAGTTTTATCTGGAATAGCCAAAAACTGGTAAAAGCTCAAATGTCTTTCAAAAGGTAAATGAATAAAGAAATTGTGGTACAGCCATACAATGGCATAACTAGAAATTACAAAGAAAGTACTATTATTGCATGCAACAATATGGCAGAATCCAAACAACATGTGCTGAGCAAAAGAAGACAGACCAAAAAAAGTACATATTGTAAATTCCATTTATATAAAATTTTTGAAAATGTATAGTGATAGAAAGCAGGTCTGGTTTGGGATTGAGGGAGTAGGGATAAGAAAGACAGAGAGACAAGGATCACAATGGGGCATAAGAAAACTTTTTCAAGTGATGGATACATTCACTATCCAAATTGTGGTGATGATTTCATGGGTGTACACATATGTCAAAGCTCATCAAATTGTGTACTTTAAATATGTACAGTTCACTATATGTCGATTATAATCTCAATGCAGTTGTAACAAATAAATTAGAGTTCAGAGAAAGAATCACAGTAAAATAGCAGCTAATTAAAAATAATACTATATGAAAATAAAGTGCAAAGTTTCAATATGACATGGTGTATTAATCAGAATAGGCTAAGTTATGCTGTAGTAATAAACAGCCCAAATCATAATGACTTAACACAAAAAGAAATTCTCACTTGTACACAGTTAACTGCACTACCTGGGGGACTTCCAAAGGTAACTGTCCCTTATCCAGCAAAATAGCCATTCATCTTCTGGCTCTATTCCTGCAACATGAAGCCTTCTCTACATTCACTGGGGCAAGGGAAGGGAACACTGGAAAGTATCATGCCAGCAATGAAATGCTTTCTTTGGTCCATAAATTACACTTCTACTCACAACCCATTGGGAAGAACTAGTTATGTAGGGCAACCTAACTACAAGGGTGTGGGGAAGTGTAACACTGTCGAGCGCTCAGAAAGAAAGGCGAAGGGGCGCCTGGGTGGTTCAGTCATTAAGCATCTGCCTTCGGCTCAGGTCATGATCCCGGGGTCCTGGGATCGAGCCCCGCATCGGGCTCCCTGTTCAGCGGGAAGCCTGCTTCTCCCTCTCCCACTCCCCCTGCTTGTGTTCCCTCTCTCACTGTGTGTCTCTCTGTCTGTCAAATAAATAAAATTTAAAAAAAGAAAGAAAGGTGGATCAGAAATGGACAAATTCAAGAATATTTTACCATTCATGGCTTCAAGAACAAATACATTGCCTTTACCATTCTGAACTAACCATCAAGTTGTAAACAGAGAAGAGATTCTCAAGATTCAAAGCCCAATTTTTTAAGTATTATTTAATGTGAGACAGAGTTTTGTGGTCCTTTAATAAAACTTATATATGAGGGCTGTTGATTTAGCAGAACTCTATATGAAAACAGTCAAGACTTGAGGTGAGCATAAAGGAAGTGTTGTACCAGAGAGGAGCCTGATGTTCTTACTCAATCAGACTTTGCCTCTGGTCACACAGGAGGGGAGAATTATGAAGGTTTATCACAAACGCTTCTCTGAAAACAGACAGACAATCCTAAACCCATGCTGTTGGATTTTTGTGGATATGCAAACTGAGGGTAAGAATGCGTTTAATGATAGTGGTCAGAGAATCCAGAAATACCTGAATTCCACCCACAACCTTATTAAGCACCTTAGGGAAATAGTGAGAGACAATATGAAGTCAAAATTAATAGCTGTTGGAGGAAGGGAGGGAGAAAGTTTGCTGTGGCTGTGAGCTGTGGCTTTGGCGTCTCACCTAAAAGCAGAGCATCCTTGGAGGCTGGGTTTTGTCACACAAACTGTCCTTTTTCCTGAAGCCAGGCAGGCCTAAAGAGGCTCCTCCAAAACATCGACTTGCTTTGCCCAATTTAAGCCCCCAATACTCAAATCCCAGGTCTCAGATCTTGGCATTAATGGTTACAAAGGAAAACAAACCAACATCAAATTTGCAGACCTGAGGAGAAGAGAATCAGAATGAGAGAGAGAAACACAGAAATGGCCAATGTCCAGTTATCCTGGGCCTGGTTTCCTGGGAGGATAGGCAAAAGGAAATGGCCGAGCCTCCAGACAAGGAATACCACTGTCTCCACCACTCCAGCCAGAAGGAAGAGAACATGAAGTGGGCCACTTACTAGATGGACCAATCGGATTAGCACTCCTGCCATTTAAGGTTGAAGTGAGAAAGGAAATGGGAAGAAGAAAACTGTGTCTTCCGGTGTAGTCTCCCGACTTTCTAACTAACTATGAGACCTTAGGCAAATGCTCAGCTGTACAGTGGGAAATCATGATAATAACTACCTGCCAGGGTTGTTGTAAGTATTAAATGAGTTAATATGTAAAGGTCGAACTGTGCCTGGCATGTGGCAGCATCAGAAATACCATTATCGTGACTGTTGGTGATGTTATTAAGCAGCCTTTTTGAAAGCTGAATGTCACATAGTCTAGATTTTATAGTCTGAAGTGCATTTTGTTTCTCAAGTTGCCCTCTTTCATATTTTTCTATGTTATCTGTTTTCAGTAATCTATATATCTCAAAAATTGTCATTTCAACATCTTTAGCTGCTGCTCTGAAAATAATATGAATACAACATATGATATTTATATAACATTTTTGACACATAGTTAAGATTTACCTCCAAAGCAGCAATCCAAATCGATATTTATGCCCATTTTTTCCAGTGGACTGAAATTAAGATCTGAATATTTGTCATAAAATATTGATCTTTAGGGCACCTGGGTGGTGCAGTCAGCTGAGCATCCGACTCTTGGTTTCAGCTCAGGTTGTATCTCAGGGTTGTGAGATTGAGCCCCACCCTAAGCACGGAGTAGGCTTGGGATTCTCTCTCCTCCCTCTGTCCCTCACACTTGTGCTGTCTCCCTCTCTGTCTTTCTAAAATAAATAAATAAATCTTTAAAAATAAATAAATAAATACATAAAATATTGATCTTTAATTTTCAAATAGAACCTTAATACTTAGGAATATTTGAACAGAGTAACATTAATGCTGATTATGTCATCTCAGCTTCCCTCAAACCAGATTCTTTGTACAGAAAAACAAAAAACTAACCAGCAAATATACACAGTCTCTCTGTCTTTGTCTCTGTCTCTCTCTAACACACACACACACACACACACACACACACACACACTATGTAATATACCTGGGAGTCCCTGTGATTCCCAGGGCTCACTCACTAGGAGGATACACTACACACCCAGTAGTAGTTTGTGTTCAAGGATGCTCTCCGGAATTGGATTATTTTCTAGAGAAGTGTAGCCATAAGGAAGAAATTTGTTGGGATCCACTCCAGAGGTGTACATGACCAGCAGAGCAAACATTCCCAGGCAAAGTGGTGGCCAAATGAACACACTTCAATATAGCCATGCAAGTGACAGGAGCGGGGAGAAAGACCTATCGTCACTGAGAGAACACTCTGAGTACAGTTACATGGTCTGGGAATGCCAAGGTAAGGGAAAGGTCCTACGTAGTACAAGCCATTTGGCTGTGCAGGTTCACAGCTGTGTCCTCGAAGCCTCCCTGTGTGTTGGGTTAAGTCATAGTGTAACCAAATCCAAGAAGGAGTACAATGCCTGATAGTGGGGTGTTACTGTAATATTCAAATAAGCCTTATAGTAAAAGAACCATTGCCCAGACATTATGATGACTATTATTAAGGGGAACACACAGTAAATAAGCAGGAGACAGCATTCTCTCTTTTGCTGGAAGTGTGTGAAATTTGTTTTGCACATATTTTACACAAAGGTGCCTACGAAAACCATGGCAGAAGGTAAAGACAGCTAAACAATCATTTGTTTCATAACATTTTGATAAATTACATTTCCACCGCCCTGAATGCACATCCACTTTATTACTGAAATGGTGACAGCTGATAACATTACCTTTTGTTGCTGAGACATTTAATCAGTGATTGGTGTCACTGGACAGGCTGGTACCAAGCCGGCAGAACTTTCTATATCATGCAATGTGCATGTGAAAACCAACCTGCCTGGGCTCTGCAGATTGACATAACTCCAGGAGTCTCTGGCTCCCTCCTTTTTTCTCCACATAGGGGCTGCCTTCTCTGTCCAGAGAGGCGCTGCTGGTGGTTTGGGCTGCAGAATCAGAGAGGGTCAGGGCTGGAAGGAACCTCAGAGGACATCTGATACAGTTGCCTTGGGTTTCAGATAATGATACGGGGCCTCAGAGAAAGTGGGTCACTTACCCAAGATTGCACAGCTAGTAAATGGGAAAGACATATCTGGAACTCAGTTAATCCAAGGCTCCCTCCTGGTGTTTCTCCCCTGTTACAGGAGGTGTTTGGTGATCTGTCAACCATACAGACTCAGGTGTGCTCTCATCTGTCTGTATAGCCTCTCTTGGCCCCTCCCTGTGGGCTCAGATATCCCTTCCTTACTCTTAGAAAAACAGCTGGGCCAGGACTCCCCACCAACCCTAGTGCCTGCACTGAGCTCTGAGCATTGTAGGGCTGGTTACCCAGGCCTGATCTTTGGCAAAGGGCTGCTGATGGAACTGTTTGCAAAGCCTGACACTCTCCCTTCCAGACTACAAACCCAAGGTCCCACTGCTTCAGAGGCCTGGTTCTTTGGTGTAATGGAGGAAAGGAGTTTTGACCCCAGACTCTGCTTATCATTCTCTCAAAACTTAAAGTTTGGCTGCTTTTCTTCTTTCCATCAGAGCCCAAAAGACGGAATGAAACCATCCAGGAAGCAGAGTTTGGTGGCAGCTTCCAGCTCCATTGTTGGGGATGACAATCTTTGGCTAAACATCTGATGAGTTGGTGGACAAGCTAAGTCATCAGCCCTAACACCAGAGCCAAACTCTCTTGTGCCCTGTAATTCAATCCAAGACTTGTTCTGTGTTTTGTTTGGTGCTTCAATAACTAAATCATGCAGTTGACCATCTTAAGGACTTTAGGTAAATCTTTTAGTCTAATGAGTCAAGAGTTTTCTACCTCCCCCAGTTAACTTTAGTATAGATTAATGAGTTAAAAGTTAAATTTTTAGGGGTGCCTGGGTAGCTCAGTTGGTTAAGCATATGCCTTCGGCTCAGGTCATGATCTAGGGGTCCTGGCATCAAGCCCTGCATCGGGCTCTCTTCTCAGCCAGGAGTCTGTTTCTCCCACTCCATCTCCCTCTGTGTGCACTCTCTCTCTCACTCTCTCTCAAATAAATAAATAAATAAAATCTTTTTTAAAAAGTTAAGTTTTTATTCTATTAAAAAATTAAAAGAAGGGCGCCTGGGTGGCTCAGTTGGTTAAGCGACTGCCTTCGGCTCAGGTCATGATCCTGGAGTCCCTGGATCGAGTCCCGCATCGGGCTCCCTGCTCGGCAGGGAACCTGCTTCTGCCTCTGACCCTCCCCCCTCTCATGTGCTCTCTCTCTCTCTCATTCTCTCTGTCTCAAATAAATAAATAAAATCTTTAAAAAAAAAAAAAAAAAAAAAAAAAATTAAAAGAAAATCCAAGTGAGTCCTTATCCATGACATGTCTAGAGAAGGGAGGACTTTCTGAGCTTAGAAACAATGAGCAAAATTACAAGGTACATAAGAAATTAAAGTATGTGTGCCAGAACAAACCTGTCATAAGCAAAATTAAAAGAAAAAGAACATAGTAGAGAAAATATTTTTTTTTTTTTTAAAGATTTTATTTATTTATTCATGAGAGACAGAGAGAGAGAGAGAGAGAGAAGCAGGCTCCCAAGGAGCAGGGAGCCCGATGCGGGACTCGATCCCAGGACCCTGGGATCATGACCTGAGCCGAAGGCAGACGCTTAACCATCTGAGCCACCCAGGCGCCCGAGAAAATATTTTTATAGTATGTATGACAAAAGTGTTACTCTCTTACATCTGAAGAAATTTTACAAACCAAGACAATATTAATGAACCCTACAGGAAAATTGACAAAAACATGAAAGACATTTCACAAAGAAAGGTAAACAATTGTTCAATTATATTACCCAAAGAATGTAAATCAAAATGAGATGCCAGCTTTCATCTAGCAAGTCAGGTAATTTTAAATGAAATTATCAAATACAAAACAAAACAGGGGCACCTGGGTGGTACAGTTGGTTAAGTATCTGATTCTTGGTTTCAGCTCAGGCCGTGATCTCAGGTTCATGAGATCCAGCCCCACGTAGGGCTCTGCCCTCAGCGCAGAGTCTGCTTGAGACTCTCCCTCTCCCTCTGCCCACTCTCTTTCTCAAATAAATAAATAAATATTTATTTTATATATATCTAATATATATTTATATATATAAAATATATATAAAAACAAAACAATAAAAAATATATATATATATATATAAAACAAAACAATAATCACACTGTCTTGTTGGGTTTTAAATATATGTAGAGGGGCACCTGGGTGGCTCAGTCGGTTAAGCATCTGCTTTCAGCTCAGCTCACGACCCCGGAGTTGGGGGATGGAGTCCTGGGATAGAGTCCCGCATTGGGCTCCCTGCTTCTCCCTCTGCCCCTCCCCCCACTTGTGCTCACTCGCTCCCTCTCAAAAATAAATAAATAAATAAAAATTAAAATATATGTGGAACTAACATGTAAGACAGCAATAACATCTTGTTGTCTAAGAGTGGAAATTTATCAATTAGAAAAAATGCTTGGTGGAGAAAACAGTCTCTGCATTGTTTGGGAAATGGTAACAGCGCTGTATTAGTTTCATTTAGCTGCCATAACAAATTACTACAAACTGGGTAGCTTAAAGCAACAGATGTGTATTCTCTCACAGTTCTGGAGGCTGAAAGTCAAATCAAGGTGTAGGCAGGGCCATGCTCCCTTCGAAGGTTCTGAGAGAACGCTCCTTGCCTATTCCAGCTTTTGGTGGTCCTAGGCATTCCTTAGCTTGTGGCTACATCCCTCCAATCTCTGTCTCCATCTTCACGTGGCCTTCTAGATAGAACCTGTGTGTCTTCTCCTCTTCTGTCTCTGATGAGGACCCACCCAGATAATCCCAGATGATCTCATCTGCTGAGATCCTTAAGGACATCTACAAAGATCCCTTTCCTAAGTAAAGCCACATGCAAACATTTTATTCAGCTTGTATAGTTGTTCTGGGTGGCGGAACTGGTTTCTCACAAGCTAGGCCTCTGTCACAGACAGAGGTCCCTGATATGTTTTTCATGAGTGACTTCAGTGAGTCACCATGTTGTTTGGGTAGACTCCCGCAGGATGTGTGCTTTCTATGTGTGGGGTTTTGATCTACAGTGATGGTGCTGGGATGTGTGACTCACCTTGTATCTCTCCCCCGTCCCTCTCGGCACTGTGCATGTACAGCTGTCCTTCCGGCTGCTGTGGACCAAAGAGTATGCTGCTCACACGCTGCATTTCAATGTGGGCCCCATGCCAGTCTCCCAGCAATGACGCTCAGATTGCTCCCAACTTTCTACAACCACAAATAGTATTGAAAGGAACGTTCCCAGCTATGTCCCCTTATTAACCAACCTGAAAATTTCTTTGAATTTTATATACCGAGGAGCAGAATTACTATATCACTTGACTGAGAATTTCTCTGTATATTTGCTAAATCTACAAAAGAATTGCTAAATTTGACTAAGTCATACTCTATTGTTCTCCAAATGGCTTTTTTAAAATTTAAATTCAATTAGCCAACATAGAGTACATCATTAGTTTTAGATGTAGTGTTCAATAATTCATCAGTTGTTTTATAACACCCAGTGCTCATCACAACACGTGCTCTCCTTAATGCCCATCACCCAGTTACCCCATCCCCCCACACCCCCTTCCCCTCCAGCAACCCTGGTTTTGTTTCCTAGAGTTAAGAGTCTCTCATGGTTTGTCTCCCTCTCTGATGACTTCCCATTCAGTGTTCCCTCCCTTCTCCTATGAACCTCTGTGCTATTTCTTATATTCCACATATGAGTGAAACCATATGATGATTGTCTTTCTCTGACTGACTTATTTCACTCAGCAAATGGCTTTATCTCTCTATGAATTTTCCAGTATCCCAGAAGTATCAGTAGTTGGGAGTTTTCCTGGTAGCAGGATACATACAGCAGTGATGCTGATCATCATGGTCTTACCCCTGCCACACGCACGCCTGCTTCTTACTCTGGCCTCTTTGGTTTTACCACATGGACTGGCCCCACAGGCCACAGCGGATAGGACAGGGGTGGACACCGAGGCCATGCTGAGCCAATCGGATACTCTCTACCAAGAATCTGGGATAAGGACACTGAAAGACCCAGTTAGAGGATGTGGAGTTTACATAAAGTCAGAAGTGGACTGGTTCCACCCCCTTCAGCACTTTTTGCACTGAGAGCTAAGCAGGGAGAATAAGCATAGAGAGCATCTGACAAGGGACCTGACCTTCGGCTCTGCCAGCGATGAAAGAAGCACTTTATCTCCTTGACTCTCTGGACCTGGTCCTTGTGGGCCTGGCTGCATGTTTGTTTCCCATTTTGGATGTCTACAAGATTAGTTCCTCATTAAATCCTCAAAAACAAAAATTGATTTTACCTATGCTAGCTTAAACAGGCTAAGTTTCTAGTAACCAAATAGCTCCTAAGAACATATATAGCTTGTTTTCCTGTCTTTGTAGACGAGCACCTTGTTCTCGTAAGTAGTTTTCTTGGTAGACAGCTAACTCATTCATTTATGTATTGTCTACAATTTGCACCTGCCAAGGCAGAGTTGTGACTGTATGGCTCACAAAGGCTAAACTATTATCTAGACCTTCGCAGAAAAAGTTTGCCGACCCCAGCTTAATCTTTAGATAACCCAGTGGCATCATTATGAATATTATCCATTGCAGTCAGGACTTCTTGAGGTGTCCAGAGGGCTGTTTGTGCCACACTAAATGTCCCCAGAGAGCTGAGATGCTCTGGTGACTGGTTTTCTCTCTCTCCCACTCATGGCCATTGTGCTCTTCGGGTGGGATGGCAGCACCATGTTAGCTCTTCCCGTGTCTCTCACCGCCTCTCATACCTGCTGGCACCTCCTCCTTGCTCCTTCTTTCTTCCCTCTCCTTTCCCTGCAGCTTCCCACTTTGCATTTTTGCCTTTGAACCTTGGCTTTTAGGGCCAGCACCAGGCCTCCTGTGCTCTGCTGACAAGCTCTCTAGACACATTGCATCTCCTTCAGTCTTCTTCTCTGAGGTTCTTACTGATCGTTTTAATCATAATTTAGTTTTCTCCGGTGTTCAGGCTCCTGATACCTCAACATTGTGGAAAGTGCTGAAAACAGAGCAGTGGAAAGATACAAAAAGGACTCTGATGGTTCTCCAGGACACGTCAGATACTAGGCTTTGGAACAAGTGTGGGGTTGGGCCACCCATCCTGTGCATCTTCACCTGGACTCTGCTTAGCCGCCTGCCCACACCTCTGCCCCAACTCTTCCCACTTCCACACAGGGAAGGCTGGGCCAGACTTCCAGATAGGGATGGCCTGGGCACACAAAGATCCCACCCTGCTCTTTAGAATCATCATTCTGGCCATCTTTGGGGGTGAAGAATGCAAGGACAGAGGCCCTAGACACCCAGATCCCCCCACAGTCTTCAAGAGGCAGTAAGGCCCTTGAAAATTAGAGGGGTATGATTTCTGCATCCTGGAGGATGGCACCTTGAAAGTCAGACTTGAGCCTCCACCCTGACTCTTCCCTTGAGCGGCTGTGTGACCTCAGGTGAGGCCCTTCACCTCTCGGGACCTCAGCTTGTTCACCAGCAAAATGAGAGGTTCTGATGGAGGCAAGTTCTAAGTTCTCTTTTAGCCCTGCCACTCTGTTTTGAGCAGCTCACCAGCCAAGATCCTATCTGTGATGGAGTGTAGAGAGATGCCGTGTTGGCTGAGAATCAGCTTATTCATCAGGATCTCAGGGGAATCCCTTGCTTAAATACCTTAGGAGGGGGGTTCATTATATCCAGTGGCTCCTCTGTGCTTTCTGGCTCTGACTTAGGCAGAAACGCTTTGAAAATCGGTGGAATTTCACGTTCTAGAAGTTCACCATACAGCTCCAACCCCATTAGAGAAAGGTGTATGAAGAGCAGAAAAGTGAGCTAAGCTTGTCAGCTCCTCTGCTCTATTCCAAATTATTTCTGATGTGGCACATTACCAACAGAAATACACATTAATAATAAGGTATAAAATGGGGGATGTATTGTCCAGTATTAAAAACAATATAGTATTATGACCTTATAAAAGTTACAAATGTAATACTTGGCCTCTTGTTCCAAATTTCTAGTTCAGTTTCCTGCCAATATTCTCCACACACAGTAGCAAGGTCAACTCTTAATCAACTCTTAATCATCATAGCGAGACCTGGGATGGTGTGGGCTTGCAGCAATCATCTCTCTCTAAGAACAACCACCCTGCAACACATTTTAAGACTAAGGATGAGTCACTCAAAAATACACTTGCTGGTGGAGTTTTACAAAAAGTCATAGCAGCAAATAGTCGAAGCCATGGTACATGGGAGCCCAGTGAGGAGAAAGGCCAGGGTCTTATCCATGGAGGTTTTAAAAGGCTTAAAGAGGAACATTTTCTTCTTTTAGGTGAATTAATTCTAAATTAAGAATTCATTTGGAAATTGAAAAAGACAAGAGAGCTGATGTTTACTGTTCTGTTTAAGAATAAACAGGATGAGGAAGGTAAAAATCTGAGCTGCTTATATGCATTTTGTGTTTAGTTAATGTCTGCTTATTTTTAAGCAGGAGGTCTTTAGTACCTCCAAGCTTATTTCCAATGTGTATTAGTCTCCTACTGTGGCTGTAACAAATCATCACAAAGTTAGTGGCTTAAAACAACACACACTTATTCTTTTGCAGTTCTGGAGGTCAGAAGTCTGCAATCAATCTCTACTGGGCTCAAGTCAGCAGGGCTGGTTGCTTCCAGAGGCTCTAGGGGAGAACACAGTGCTTGCTTTTTCCATCTTCTTGAGGCTATCCTTCCTTGGCTCCCTGCTCCCCAGCACCTCTCCTCATCTCCCACTGTCTCCATCATTACATGGCCTTCTTTGTCTGACTCCGACCATCCTGATTCCCTCTTATAAGGACCCTTGTGATGGCATTGGACCTTGCATTTAACCCAGAATAATCTCCCCATCTCAAGATCCTTAACTTAATCACATCTGCAAAGTCCCTTTTGTCATGTACGGTAACCTTCACAGGTTTCAAGGAATATGACATGAACCACTTTGGGGCCCAGCGGGTGGAGGACAGTCACTATTCCACCTACCACACTATATATACCAAAATTCTCTATTTGGTAAAAATTGACAAAACTTTTGGAAATAAAGAGAGCAAACAGTTTTGTAGTTAAAAAAAAAGTATTTTAATATGTTATATGTGATAATTATATTACAATGCAGCAACAAGAGAAGGGCCCAAATCAGAGAGGACTTACATTTTAATTTTTCCTGACAAAGACGGAAATTTTAAAGAAAAGCAGCACTTGTCTCAGCTATGAAGGTCAAGAATTTTTTTAGATGATAAAAAAAATGCTTATTTTAAAGTTAAAATATTGATTAAATTGAGTCTTCTTGATTAGAAATGAATCAATTCTAAAATCTCAGAGTTTCTAACCATCACTACATCCTCTATATGTGCCCTCTAACTCCTGTGATAAATGCAAGATTGTGATCGGCATCCTTTCTGTTAGTCTAAAGAGGAACCGCTATATGGTACAGATGAGAATATTGCTCCAGCTTGGAACAGCCCTTACCTATCTGGAACCCAGTTAAGAACTAGGAGGTGAGCAGGACTGAACTCTGAGCCTCCAAAGCGAGGGGTCCTGAAGATCCCCACTCAGCATCCTGTACTCCATTCTCAGGAGAGCCATCAGGCCCACACACAGAGGCACACTACTTTACCTTAGACACCTTTCTAATACAAATGTGATCACCTGATTTCCCCAGGAGATGGAGATGATAGGAGAAGGGAGTGATTTACCATAGTGGACACAATGGCCACAGCAACAGTGAGGTCTGGGGATGAAGATGTGTGTGGGAATCTCAATGAGCATGCATGCTCACACACAGACACACTTCCTGAGTCTCCTTTCCAGCAGATAAATAGCCCAGGCCGCTTCAGAGTACCCTGAACAATGGCTAAATAACAGTTGTTCAACAAATTAGCTTCGTATCACCTAGGAAAGGAAATGATGTGTGGCTAGCTCTCGTTAAGAAAACATAGAAGGGGGTGCCCAAGTGGCTCCGTCAGTTAAGTGTCCAACTCTTGATCTCAGCTCAGGTCTTGGTCTCAGGGTCGTGAGTTCAAGGCCTGCATTGTGCTCCACATAAGGCATGGAGCCTACTAGAAGAAGAAGAAAGAATAAGAAAAGAAAAAGAAAGACAACAGAGAAGTGTATGGATGATTTTAGAAGTTTCACAAAAATTAAGAAATGCTCCCTCCCCCCCTCTAATTTGCTTGAAAGGATAAAGCCTCAACCACCCAGAAAACCTGCCCCCCCCCAATGACTTACTCTCTGGTATCTAGGTAGCTATGATTGTTTTATAAATTAAATTTTCATTAATTTGCATTCTACTTATTCAGAATTTTTGATAATTCTATCCTGGTTGAAATGACTAAAATTTTGCCTTTGTATAGCATACAAAGAAAAGGTATGCCAAACAAACTAATAACATAAATAAGACTTTAGAGAGATATAGTTACTCTGCTTATCAAACGATGTAAATAAAATCCCTTGAAATCCTTCAATACAAATAGAATCTACTCATATGTGTTTTCTGTTCATTACTCTTAATGCGGGAAGATCTCAACATCAGTTTTAGTTTATGTACATAAAAAATAGTTTCAAAAAAATACATTTCTTTAAATATTTAAATTCAGACTTGCCACCTCAGTTTGTCACGTTAATGAGAAGTTTTTTTCTTTCCCATGTATTATATTACAATTAAATCAGTGAAAACTAAATGTTTGAAAACTATTTATGTAAAATGAAGATTTTTTTAAAGGCATAATCACCATTTATGACAATTCAGGATATGAATTGTGTTTTAAAGCCTTTCTTTGTTAAATTGAAAATATCAAACACCGTTTGAATTGAAAAATAATTCAATATTATAATTCAAATAATATATTCAAATTAAACACCCCAATATATACAAAAGCTTCATAAATGTTTGCTCATTGCCCTATTTTTTTTTCAGCTTAAAACAATGAAAAAACAATATTCACATTCTAAATCACAAACCAACAGAGGAAACGCTGAAATTGTAGATTGGAAAAAGTTGCATATATCTTTGGGGGATCATCAAGGCCCTGGAGTTGCTCACACAGATGCAGATAGAAACAATCTGGGACATGCATCTGGAAGGTGAGGCTAGTATTTAACATTTCTAATTTAAAATTAGTTTAGGGGCACCTGGGTGGCTCAGTCGGTTAAGCATCTGTCTTCTGCTCAGGTCATGATCCCAGGGTCCTGGAATTGAGCCCCGCATCAGGCTCCTTGCTCAGCGGGGAGCCTGCTTCCTCTCCCTCTACCCTTGCCCCTGCTCAAGCTCTCTCTCCCTCACTCTCTCTCAAATAAATAAGTAAAATCTTTTAAAAAATAAAATAAAATATCATCGGTTTAGCACCTTGCTACTTTATGTTCAGAAGAGTTTACAAAGAGCGGTTGTATCTGACTACACAAACTACTTTGGAAAAAGAAGTTAAATTCAGCCCCAACAATTATTTTATTTCCTCTAGCACCTCTGTCCGGTTATAAACCGGACAGTAATCGGTTAATACTTTTGACTTCTAAATGGTTGATTATTTAAATGATGGTTTAGAAAACAAACGGTTTTACTAAGTATTATTATATCTGCAATTTGCTTTGCATTAATCCAGGAGTGGAGATGGATTGTTATGGATGAAAAAGATGGGCCATGAGTTGAGAGCTGCCGAGGGTGGGGGATGAGTACGTAGGGATTGGTTACACTCCTCTCTCTACTTTTGGTATGTGTGACGTTTTCCATAATAAAAAGTAAAAAGGAAAAACTATTTATGTTGGAGACAGTTGAAAGAAATTAAGACTAATTACTAGAATCAGAAAAGGAAAAGTGAACTTGAACTGTGGTTTATTAGCCTCATTTTCTTAAATGGCCTCTCCAGTGTCTACACTGTGGACATCTACGGATAGTTCAGACAGTGCAGTCCAGAACTGAGTCTTCAGGCCTGATGGACCCACCACACAAGTGTGGATGAGTCAGTCCCAGAATGCTGGCAGCTTGGGTGCCAACATGGGATTTCTTTTCCACAGCACCTGGTTGGTCCCTGGCAACTTCAGCCCACCTGCCATCCGGATATGATGAGGCCCGAGGAATTCATGGGTGAACACTATGAGATTTTCACACAATAATGATTCTGTGATTTTTCCAAGCCCTCAGGCCCCTCGTTGGCTTTGACCATGATTCAATACCTGATTCTCACTGAAAATGGGCAAATATGTACAAGCACACCTACACTTGCACATTTAAAAATGTATAATTATACCCCTCCCTTGTTCCCAAAAGGATTTAAGGTATTTGTGCACACGTGAAATAAAACTTAAATTAGTTTTGCCATCTAAAATTTCTCTCCCTAAAATAAAGCGCCATGAATATTTATCTCATATTTGCATAAAAAAGGCAAACACCTTGTCATGAGACCCTTTTGTTCAGTTGGCTCACATCACTCAAGCTCAGGATGAGGAACTTTCCTATTTATATACAGAATGTTAGATTTGCTCTTGATTGAAATGTGGTTAAGTTCAGAAAAGTTGCCCTGTTAAGAATTTTATGTTTCCGGGTGCCTGGGTGGCTCAGTCGATAAGCGTCTGCCTTCGGCTCAGGTCATGATCCCAGGGTCCTGGGATCGAGCCCCAAGTCGGGCTCCCTGCTCCGCGGGAAGCCTGCTTCTCCCTCTCCCACTCCCCCTGCTTGTGTTCCTGCTGTCGCTATCTCTCTGTGAAATAAATAAATAAAATCTTTAAAAAAAAAAAAAAAGAATTTTATGTTTCCTCAGTGACATCCACTTCAAATTCTGATTTCATGACTCCTCAGGTTGGTCTTGGTCATGCACATAGAGGTCCGTGCCTTGTAAACAGACACACATAAGTACGAATGTTCCAGTAACTCTTGTGTAGAGGGACACTTTCTGCTGGAGATTAGTCTGCATTCCTCTTTGTCATCTCATCACCCATCATTGAGAAGTCTCAGAATCAAAAAGTAAGAAGCGGGCGCCTGGGTGGCTCAGATGGTTAAGCGTCTGCCTTCAGCTCAGGTCATGATCCCAGGGTCCTGGGATCGAGTCCCGCATCGGGCTTCCCGCTCCTTGGGAGCCTGCTTCTCCCTCTGTTTCTCTCTGTCTCTCATGAATAAATAAATAAAATCTTAAAAAAAAAAAAAAAGTAAGAAGCAATTTTCTTGCTAAACTAGAGCCAAATCTCCAAAGATGACTTTGACCATTCAAAGGCTAAAGAGTTGGAAAAATGTTCTGCTTGAGCAGCACCGTTACACCCACTTATGACCAGCGCATAGATGCCCCCTCACTTGGCCAAAGTTCTCCTGTTAGTTTGCAGACAATCGAAGCTTGACCTGCCTGAGTAGCAGAGGGGCAGGGCATGCTCCAGGCATGGTCACTCCAGCCGGAGGAACCAAGGACCATGGAGGCAGTGGGAATTCATTTCAAATCAAGTTAAGCTGGAATAAGGAATTACAATCACTTTTTTTCCCTTCAACTTTATCAAACAGCTATCAGTGCTAGGCACTAATTATGTGTTGAGAATTCAAGGATGTCTACATTCTGGTCCCTGCCGTCACTGTGTCCCTGAGACCTGAGATCATAACCTGAGCTGAAATCAGGAGTTGGATGCATAACGGACTAAGCCACCCAGGCACCCCCGGGCATAGGTATTTTTTAAAAAACTGCCCAGGGGTGCCTGGGTGGCTCGAATGGTTGGGCATCTGCCTTCAGCTCAGGTCAGGATCTCCAGGTCCTGGGATCGAGCCCCATGTTGGTTTCCCTGCTCAGCGGGGAGTCTGCTTCTCCCTCTTCCTCTGCCTTTCCCACTGCTCCTGCTCTCTCTCTCTCTGTATCTCTCTGTCTCAAATGAGTAAATAAAAAATTCTAAAAACAAACAAACAAAAAAACCCTGCCCAGATGATTCCAATATGAACCCAAGTTGAAAAGCCAGTATTTTACATTTGTGATCTCATTTCATCATTAAAATAACCTCATGAAGTGAATGTTTCCCATTCCTATCCTACACAGGAAGGAATAAGCTCAGAGAGGTCTTGAAATTTACAGGTAGTTTCTACCCTACGTTTGTCTTATGCCAAAACTAAGGTTAGAACAAGGGCTTTCATCACATTATTATCTAAGGAAAACAGCTATTCAGACTTTGCTCCTAATGTATCAGAATTCAATGACACATCAACAGATCAGTTTATCAGCCTCAGAAGCAAAAAGCAATACTTGCTAGTGAATAGAGCCCAGGAAGGCAATTTTTCATAAGAGGAAGAGGTTGGGGTGTTCTGGACTTTGGGTTATGATGACACCATGACTCCTTAGCCCCATGGCCTGAGGTATGTCTCTTGTCTGAATATTGGGTTGATTGTGTTGCACTGAAATCTGGTTAGGGCCTGACAGATGGAAGCTTCTTGAAGAAGAAATTGCCCAAAGCAACAAACAGGATGTCAGTGGGAGAAAGAACTCTTTTTCTCTCTCGAGTTAGGTGTTCTAGGAGTCAGAGCTCTCCAAGGATGGTCTGGGTGGTGGAGGGAAACTGGAATGTGCCTTAGTGAGGCAGTCTGGAGGCCAAGCAGCTAGGTACTTTGTATCCTTACACCTGGTTACACATCCTGGTCCTTGGACAGACCTTTTTAAA
This sequence comes from Neomonachus schauinslandi, assembly GCF_002201575.2. Taxonomy (NCBI): domain Eukaryota; kingdom Metazoa; phylum Chordata; class Mammalia; order Carnivora; family Phocidae; genus Neomonachus; species Neomonachus schauinslandi. Next base: position 51,109,804 of record NC_058410.1, on the reverse strand, counting down.
TATGTAAATTCCCAGGCTCCACCCCAGTCCTACGGGCCAATTCCTAAGGGTGGGGTAGAAATGTCTTTTTTGAAAGTGGAAATCCCTTAGAAAGAGGCCCTATGGACTGAAGATGAATTCATCATATTTTATAAGTAACTATATCTTCCTGCCTGTGTTTCTGTTCTGTGTGTCCTCCCCAAGCCCATCGCAGAGCTTGTTTCAAATTCTAGCCTAGCCTATGGTGTACTATGAGTTGTGTATCCAGGCTTGGTGCCAAAATATGAGAAGTGAAGTAACACCACCCCCAGGCTAGTGTGATGGTAGAAGCGGTGTCTGAGAGCTGCCCATCAGCAGTTAAATTCGAACCAGAAAAACCAGGTTCAAATCCTGACAGTTACGTTGGCTCAGAGATCAGCGTTCATCTCTCTGAGCACTGGTTTCCTCACCTGTTAAATAGTGAATGAAATAAAGCGTGCACATAATGCGTTTAACACAATGCCTCTAGGTTCCCAAAGCACAGTATTTTTTTTAAAACTAGCTGCCTTCTCTATGTGGCAATAAGTAAAAATGCTCTCATTTCTGCCAGCTTTTTGCTGTGAAAAGCAACCGTTTCCTCCCATCCCTGGTTAAGGAGAGCTATTACCCAGATGGAGGATTTTACCAACCAATTGGGCAGGGACACTGGACCCAGGTCATGCATTGCACATGTACAAAAATATAAACTTGTATCTGAATGACGGAGGATTCATTATTCATTATTCACATTTCATAATAGGTATTATAGAAAATGGCTGCAAGTGGGATTTCTTCAATCTGCCAGACCCCTGGTATATAAAACAGAATTTAGTCTACACAGAGCTTTCTGAGGAAATCGTCTCCTGCATTAGACAAGATCCAGGACTTATCTTTATGAAAGAGAAATTTTCAAGTGTAAAACCAAGTGCAAAGATGAGTGATCAGCTGGGAGCTCTACCAGCTCTCATTTTCCAAGTTTTTGGACTAATTCATCCTTTAAAGTAGACCCAAACCACCAGAGGCTACCACTGTACTTGGCAACTAGTATCCATCACGTCCATGGCATTGTGCTAGGTGATGGGGCCAGTTTGGGTAGGAGTGGAGGACTGGGACCACGAAGAGAAATAGTGCACCCCCCCCTGCCAGAAGAGTGAAGCAGGGATTGCACTAAGAATAGGAGCATCCCCTCCCCTTGCTACTCCGAGACTCCTGCCACCTGCTCTGTCCCCCTCTCACTGTCCTCCCCGGGGCTCATTCTGCTCTGCCTCACTGGCCCCTTTGCTGTCCCCATCCCAAGTTTGTTCCCACTGCTGGACCTTTGCCATGTGGTGCCCTCCACCTGGGGTGCCCTCCCCACCCCACTCACTTTTCACAGACCCTCCTTCTCTTGATCGGATGGAACCTGGCACTGTTGCCTCTCCTGAAAGGCCCTTTCTTGACCGTCCAGTTCAAATGAACATCCCCTCTCCTCTCCTCTCCTATTAATCTCTCTCTCAATCCCTTGCCGGATTCCTTCATATATGATATATCTCACCATGTATCATTTATTTATGTGTCTGTTAAATCCCTCACAAGAACGTAAAGCCCACTATGAAATTCCCAGTGCCTATCACTGTGCTTGGGACACAGTTAGTGTCCAATAAATATGTTTAAATACATGAATGAGTAACAAGTCATGGCAAAGCAAGAAGGAAGATTTGAAATTAGAGAAATTAAAGAGATCTGAGTTAAGGGAAGAAAGGGAGAACCCCCTGTTGCTGTGGTCCCTATGCTGAGTGGTACCAGGTCACTTGTCTCACTAGACTTGCGGGAATGGGTGTTGACCACATCCCTGGTCATCTCTTGGCAGATAGCAACAGGGGTAGTCATCTAAGAAGCCACTGGGTGTTCGTGTTATCTCAGTAAGATGCCAGAAGACAGGACAGGTTACCCTATCCCTGCTTCATCAGTATGCATTTGCCTCTGAGGAACCCAGGCTGAGTAATCCTGGAAGGCCATCCTCTAGATCATGACCCGGATCTCCTCAGTGCCTACGGCGTTCTTGCTCTCACACTGCACATTAAGAGCTCACATTTATCGAGTACCTCCTTACGAGTTAGGCACCAGCTTTATTGGTTAGTGCCATAGCAACCCTATACAGCAAGTATTACCGAGGAAACTAAGGCAGAAAGTAGTTCAGTAACTTACCAGGGTCACCCGGACTAGGAAGGGATAATGCTAGGGTTCAGTCCCAAGCATCTGGCTCCAGAAACTGTTCTCCGAAACCGTGCACCACGCTGCCTCCCAAAGCTGTTCACACACTGTTGATCGATTTTACTCCTAGCCACTCTGGCTCAAATGGAGTTTGCTAAATATTGAAAAGCAGTTTTCGAGTCAGACAACCTATTTTGGGAAATGCTATGAACCTTCCCTTTGGAGAATGTAGGCGCTCAATTAATTGATCTTTGACAGTGGAGGAGGTCTTCACATATGCTAGGATGTTTTTATCAACCTGACTCTTCAGCATCTTCCCAGCACAGGGAAAGATGCTGTGGTGGTCTCAGCCAGCTTTGGAGCTGCAGGGTCAGTCTGCTGATTTGTTGAAAGTCCTCAGAGCTGTCCTTCCACCACTTGACGAATCCTTCTCCTCCTCCTCCTCCTGCATCTCCTCTTCCTTCTCCACAAGCTGCTGTTGGATTTCTTCCCCCATCTTGGCTGGTATACCATCTCAAATTAAAATGCCAGCTGGAGAACTGGCATACACAGTCACGCGCCAAAAGCTCACGTGGAACAGTAAGCACTGTTATTACCGAGAAGCTGCTGGAAGCATGCAAGGGGCCAAAGCACAAATCCTTGATCTTTTTCATTCAAAATGATACCGAGGCAAAAACACACAAGTTCGCTGGAAGCTCAAGGTGGTGTTGGGCTTTTTTGTTTGGTGTTGGCACACCGTCCTTGGAAGCTGTCTGTGCTGTTGGGACTGCGTGGGGTTGGGGAGTACATCGCTTCGGCTCCCTGCACAGAACTGCTGTGTAAACTCATCCTTGCCGATATCAACATCTGGATCTATTAGGAAAGAGTACAGGGGAGACAAGAGCCCCCTGTTGTCTTTTCCCCACACGAGTATCAGCTCTCACAGGGACCAGGTAGGCCCAGAGTTCTACTGCTTTTTATCCCAAAACGCTTTGTTCTGCTAGAATGTACATAAAGGTTTAAAGAGGTTTAAAAGGGGGCCAGTATAGTGTCCCGCCCAGTGTTACAGAATCCCATGTGGCCAGAAACACGCGCTTTTTCTACCGTAGGTCTGTTGCAATTCAAAACAGGATTTTTTTTTTCCTTATCAGCCTATAGAAAAATATAAGCCTGCTTATGGCCAAATTGTAGAAAACTACTGAAAGACATTTTTCATCTTAGGTGAAGCATCAAATTATACCTTTTTTTCTTTTCTGTTTACTTACAGTTACAAAGCTATTCCAACGAGTTCTTCTGGAGACATTTCTTAAAAGGCCTTAATTTGAAGCAGGCAGAGCTGAGTCTTCTTGCAAAACACGGATTTTCATATACACCTTGTGATATGTTATCAGTGGTCACCTGATGGTGGGGCTCCCAAAACGGCATGACTAGTAATAGAAGATGTCAGATCCTGAATTCGGCTACCTCATTGGTGATATATTTTTACAGTATCTTTGAAAAATGGTTTTGCTACTGAAATATTTTAGTATTTAAAAAAATATTTTTAAAAATAAATAAAAATAAAATAAAATAAATATTTTAGCTACTAAAGTTGGACAGATGAGCACCCTGCACCTCAGCCATTTTCATTGACACAAAATTGGAATTTTCTAAGGTGGAGGCCCAGGCATTGTAACTCTATCAAGTGCATCAGATAGGCTGACGTGTGCGAGAATATTCATAGCAGCACTCTTTGTAAGAGTCAAAAACCAGAAGCAACCATAATGTCTCTCAACAGTAGAATGGATAAATGACGTCTGGTCACAGAAGAGAATTCTACACAACAGTGAAAATGAAAAACTATTGCTACATGCAACAACAACACACAACAACATGAATAACCTCATGAACAGTGTTGCATGTAAGGAGCCAGACAAAAAGGAAGGTATATTGTTTGAGTCTACTTGTACAACGGAGTTCAAAAATCTCCAGCAGTAGTGGATACCGTGGTGTTTGCTTTGTAATCACGACGTGGGCTATTTATTGTGTGTTTGCTGTTCTTTCCCATACGTGAGTTATACTTCACAACAACAATGAAATGATTTTTTTGAAGAAAATAAATAGGAAGTAACTAAAGTCAATGCCTGTGGTCCACATTCTCCAACAATTTGGAAAAAAAAATCTGGTTTCGTCTTCATCCTTGTACCCATTCAAAGCTGGATCAATGAGGCTGGAAACAAAAGGCAAAAGTGAGTCTTCCCAAGGACCTTTATTATTGCTCTAAATCAAATCAGCTCCTCAGTTCCAAGTCCCACTTGGGGAAGATACCTAGTCTTGAACTCTGGAGTCTCAAATTCCATGTGACCAGCTTCCCAAAGGCTTTTTACTTGATGAACAAATTGCACTGCCAAGAAAGCGTCACAATTCTATCAAGCTTAATTATGCAATTTCTGTCTGTAAATGACATCCCTCCTGTACCCGGTGAGACCCACCCATGCACTAATAAGATGTGACAGCTACATCACCAACAAAGCTTCCCCCGCGTTCGATTCTCTTCAGAGGTGAATGTCTCCTGCTTGGGAGGCACTGGCAGGCCCTCTAAGAAACATGAATTCAGTGAAGTCTCAAATTGGGACAGTGTGACCACCCAGGCTCACCCAAGGGTCATCCTCTACCACCAATGGCTGCACATAGAGATGAGGAGAACGGATTCATCACATTTTTACCTTTTCAGACCAAAATACGTTCTTGATGGAAGTTGTGGCATTCTTTTCATGATGTTTTTTTGCTTGGTTGGGTTTTTCTTTCGTCAAGGTCATATGCAGGGTATTCCTGTCCAGAGATCTGGAAACCCAAAGGCACCCTTCCGTGAGCATCCTGGACTGAGGGTTTATCTAACCTCATACTGTTACCACCTATAAGGCAAAAGGGAAAATATTTGTTCCAAGGGTTTTCCTTGTTGCTTTGCCCTCTTTGAGTGAATGAGCAAATGGCTGAAAGCTTAGGTTGCTGATCTCAACAGAAATAAAAGTTCTTTCAGTGCTGGCTACAAACATATTCCTTCCCAATATATTTGAGTTGGGGAAAGGAAATATCCAGGGAGCTAGAAAGAAAAAAGGAACAGTCCCCTCCCCAACTCCCCTGAACCACACACACAGTCCCTCCCTCAATTCCCCACTTGCTTAGAGTCCAGTGGAAGATGCCAGAAGAAATTAGAGATCAATCAACATATGCACCTCCCATGCCCACCCCCTACCACTGGCTCTCTTGGAACTTCCTTGGAAATACAGAAGGTGCTAACTAGAAGAAGGAACTATAAGGTAACAGGGCTGGATGCTTGTGTATGTTTCACTAGTAGTACCCAAGCAACCTCTATATCCAAAGACGCAAATTCTCGTGGAGGCTCTGACATTATCCCATTGGTGCTGATCCTGCTAAAAACATTTTGGTAATCGTTCTTTTGAAATTGTTTCTGCATGCACTGAGGCCCTTTTGCAATGTAAGTACTGGGGTAAGTGTGTATGGATGATTTTATGGAGCTAGGCCAAAGAAAGGGACATGTTCTTGGCTTTCCCTAGTAAAGTTTTTTAGGGGGGAAAGAGGGAGGAAATGTCAGGAATGATAAAGAGAAAACTCAGGGCTGGAAAATTCTCTAAATCAGTGGTTCTCAAAGTGTGGTCCTTGACTGGCAGCCTCATGATCACCTGGGAATTTTTAGAAATGCATGTTCCCCACTCCCCTTCAGACCTACCTAATCCAAATTTCTAAATGTCCCAGGTTTCTTTTTTAAGTCTGATTTCATTTTCACTTTCTTTTCTTTATGTAAAAATAACTACTAACACCTTTGGATTTCTTTCTAGCCATCATTTGGGGATCTGTGTGTGAATGGATCCTGTCCTCTCCATTCTAAACTGTATGATTTCACATTAATACAGAATAACCTGGTCCTGCTTTCCTGTGTGTCATTAGGCTGCTCAGTGTGAACTGGGTCACTTCCATAGCTCACTGATCTGGTTTTCCCATAGCTAGTGGGAAAAAAAGAAAAATTACCCAATGCAATTTTCCCCTCAAGAAGCATCTAGCTTCTCATCTTTAATTAATTGTCCTTTCCTTGCAGAAACTCTATTTGAGTTAAATCAGGATTTCCTGACCCTCTGTGAGAAAAAGAGAGCTATTTCCCTATCCCAGAATCCTTGAGAACTCCTAGGAGTCGGGGCTGGGCTTGGTGGAGGAGAGGGGGTGGCAGAGTGGGCGTGAGGTATAAGGGAAGGTAGTAGGAAGTCCAGAGAAGATCAGGGGAGGGGACAATGAGATGCTCCATTGAAGGAAACAGATCTGGAAGCCACAGCAAGAGGAGGCGGGCCTGACTCTATTTGAGATGTACTTTCTCTTTATAAAACCATTTCAGCGCCTTTTTAAAAGTAAATTCAAATAAATGAAGAAGCTTTACATGACAATACATGCTGTCTCTCCAGCAGTGCTTCTATCCTTATTCTATTTCACCACAGAGCTATTAGTTACCAGATAGTTTGTGATTTCAATATGGAGGATGACGATGTTATGAGAGAATACATACAAAAAATGCCAGCTTCTTTGAACAATTTCTAATGACTTTTGGAAAGGGGTGGAAAACTCAAAGCATGTATGAAACCAAGATCTGCTTTGGGAAACCCTGAATAATTTTTCAAATTTCTCTAACAGATTTGTTTCCACAGAAGAGAGAAACAAATGGATAAACAAAATGTGGTGTAGCCATACAATGGAATATTATTCAATCATAGAAGGAATGAAGTTCTGATATATGCTACAAATATGGATGAGTTTTGAAACCATTATACTAAGCGAAAGAAGCCAGGCACAAAAGCCTGCATATTGCATGATTCCACTCCCCAAAGAGGGAAGTCTATAGAGAAAGTGGATTTGTGGTGCTCAGGGCTGGGGGCACAGGGAAGTGGGGAATAATTAGATGATCGCTAATGGTATGGAGTTTCTTTTTGAGGTGATGAAAATGCTTTAAAATTGTGGTAATCGTTGTACAGATTTGCGAATACACTAAAGAGCAAGGAATTGTATCCTTTAATTGGGTGAACTGTATGGCGGTATGTGAATTATATCTCAATAAAGCTATTTTTTTAAAACTCTGTTGTCATAAATTGTTAAGTTTTTGACAGGAAACAGACCCCATGGTGCTAGAATGAGAACACCTTTGTGAGATGGATGATTATTACTTCATATAAAGCAAGTTTCACAGGGCTTGACTCTACTCCCATAAAATAAAATCTGGAGAAAAATTGAACCCCAGGCTTTGGGGCATTGAAAGGAAATGATACAAACCAAATGAGTGGAAAAGCAGAGAAATGAGGTGAGGAAAAGTTACATGAAAAGCAGCATGAGGAGCCAGCCCTGTGTTTGGGGTGTTCAGGGATATGAAAACGATGCCCAAATGAAGACTCCAGGCCCTCAGTGACCCGGAGGCCAGCCATGCGAGGACTGGATGGAGTAAGCAAGCACTGGCAGGTAACCCGGCAACACGCGTGAGGAGGGGCCCCAGGCAGACTGGACGTGGGGCCCAGAAGCAGTAACTGGATGGCCCAGCCGTAACCACCACTCCGCCTACGGGCCCATCTGCTGGCTGAAGGTCACAGGGCCGTGGCTGGCACTCAGCAAAAGTCCCTCAGCCCATAGAGGCAAAACCCCCAAACTGACCGAGTCAAAAAGCAGCACCCTGAGACAGACCTTGGCTAAGGTTCCAACCTGGAACACAGGTGCATGCAGCCTTTGAGAAAAAGTACACAACGTGGTGTCAAAGGGCTGCACTATCCTAATTCCTAGTGGGCAAGGAGGCTGGCTGGTTATGCGGCTGAACAAGCAGGACGCTACCCAGTCCCCCCCTGAGGTGTAGAGGACAGCCGGACCCGCTGACCCATTAGCACTGCAGACACTCAGGGTCCATGGGATTTTGAGGAAAGCTGCTATAGGAGGGGCCGGAGGCCAGCAGCGAGCTCGACTCTTGAACCCCCGAAGGGAGGGCTCCCTACACTCTCAATCTGGTCAGCCCAAGGCAGTGGTTTTCAAAGCACAGTCTGGGAACGTGTTAGAAATGCACATTCCTGCTGAATCAGAAACTCTGTTTTAACTGGGGGCACTGAAGTTGTAGAACCATTAGCTAAGCCGCTTCCTCCACCAGTGACGCTAATGCTGAGCACCTGGGAGCTGAATCCTGCAAACTTTCTGAGGAAGGTTCGGTAGGATAGTCAGCAGTAACGGTGTCTGAGGAAGAGAAATGCCCAAGTAACATGCTCCAAGGACAGAAAACCCCCGAGGTTTACCTGAACCCAGCAACCCATGCTGGGCCTCCCACGACTCCCTCTTGTAAGCAGCGCCCAAAGGGTGAGCCGAGGTCCTGCACAAACACATCTCCCCACCTTACCCTGCCCTCCCCTCCCTTGCCACAGGGTGAGGATTCCTGATAGTCCTGCCCTTCAGATAGGGCTTTTTGGTTATGAGTTCCACTGTCGGATTTGCGTGGCTTGAGTTATTCCACGCAAGAGCCTTGTGAGGTAGGGCCTTCCCTGCAGACGTGAGGAAAAGGGGGCTCACTCAAGATCACCTGGCTGGGAGAGAGGGGTACCAGGACTACACCTCGTCCTCTCTCTCAGGTCAGAGTGCTGGCCTGTCCCCTGAACTGCTACCTTCCTGGGGAAAGGGCTCCCAAAAGCTTACACAGCTGATGCAAAGCCTGGTGGCCTGCAAAACGAAAGCAGATGTTCTAGGTTTCTTCGCTCTTTCTCTGAGTGGTCCTTAAGCCCTTCCAGAATCGACTACCAGCCTGGGCCATGAGGCACCTCTGCTCCTCAGCCACCCTGGCTGGGTGTGGGTGGTCGAGTCCGTGTTCATGTGCCTGGGAGCACCCACCATGCATGCATGCACCCTGGTTTCAGGCGTACTGACCCCAAGAGAGCCCTTGCTTCCAGCCTTGGACCATTTAAATGGCCTGTATGGGGACTTTATCTTACCTTCTTTGCCCCTCCCCAGTCACTCCGCAGTTCTGGATCCCAGTAAATCCTCTCCCATGTTTGTGTTTGATAACAGTAGAGGCTGGTAGTGCTTCACTTAATAACGAGTTATTGTAGAAATTGTTCACACAATTCCAGCATCTCACAACCTCGAGTGTGTGTGTGAGAGAGAGAGAGAGAGATAGTTACATGACCAGGAGGTACCTTTGGGAAATCCTGTGTACTACACTCCCCCTTTACAAAGCACATTAGCTTGTTAAGGGCTCTGAGAATTTCTGTAATCAAGAAACCCATTGAACTTTATTTGCACATTTCCCCGCAAAATATATTCGATTACAGAACTATTTCTCAAGGGAGACTTATTTCTCAGGGCAGGAGTGTCCCATAGAATGCATTTAGGGTGATGGGATCCTACATTCTCCCCCAGCCCACACTGTTGGGTTTGTCTGAAGCATGCTCACGGTCTGCAGCCTTCAGAGGACTGGGGCTCTTACTCTTGGAGTTTTCCCTAGCCCAGCTTTCTAGCTGTGGAACCACCCTGTCCTTTGGAGCCTGGCTGCTTCTCATTAGCCCCTCCCCACTTTGAGGGAGGACAGAATAGCCTTTAAGTCCACCGCCCACTGAGACTCCCCACCGAGTTCCTGGTTTCCTATCTAAAGGGTGTTTCCTGTGGTTCCTTAATTCTAGGACAAAGAAGACTGTGGTGTTCTAAGCTTGGTGAATGGCCAGACCTTTCGTGAGGCAGAACCCCCTACCCCCACCCCGGATTCCTTTGGTGGAAGACAGGTCAGGCATAGACTCCCACTTGTTGGAGATGTAGAATCACAGGAACAAAGCAGCCTCCGGGGACATTAACATGGAGACTTGTAGGAAATGACTAAAATGAAGGCCTGGGCTTGGGAGGGAGGTCAGGGCCAGAGCTAGAGCAGAGCTCAGGAGGGAGGCCGCTGAGGACAGCAGAGCTTCCTCAAGGGCAGAATGTGAGACTTGAAGTATGAGGACCAGACTCTGAAGAGAATCAGAGACTTCGCTTGGCATCCTTGAGCTGAAAAATCTCTCATTTGTTCTCATTAGACCCATTAAATCAAGTACAATTTAGAAAGGCCTAGAGTTGGCACTACAAATACTGAGAAATTTCACAGTAAAAGAGGGAGGAGGCAAACACCGAATTACCATTTTCAAATTTTTAGCAGAGGTACAAAGAATTGATGAAACAGAAAACTTCTCAAAGAGTACATTTTACGGAATGTTTTTCTGCCTACCTTTGGGAAGCCGAGAAAGGAAAACACATGTGAAGTAACTGTTATAGAATAGTTGCAATAAAAACTCTGGGTATCGTTTACAACTCCTTGTAAATGACAACCCATCTTTAAGCTCAGGACGACTTTCATGTCACCATGCCTCTCCTATTATCAAACACAGCTGCTATCCAAACTCTGCAAACCATCTCCAGTCTACACATACCTCACTTCCAAGCACTGTGGGGTTTAGAGCTCTTTATTTCCAAGGAAATATTTCTCATTCTGGTAGAGATGTCCCAGAGGAGCCAGCCAACAATATTAGAAAGAACAAATGCAATTAGTTATTAAAAATAATTTGACTATAAAACAAAAATGTATTTTATTTTATTTTTTTTTTTTTTAAGATTTTATTTATTTATTTGACAGAGAGAGAGAGATAGCGAGAGCAGGAACACAAGCAGGGGGAGTGGGAGAGGGAGAAGCAGGCTTCCCGCGGAGCAGGGAGCCCGACGCGGGGCTCGATCCCAGGACCCTGGGATCATGACCTGAGCCGAAGGCAGACGCTTAACGACTGAGCCACCCAGGCGCCACAACAAAAATGTATTTTAAAACTGGATTCACGCAACAGCAGCTCAAAATGATTTGAACAATGGAGTAGAGGGAAGGAAAGAGGAAAAATTCATAGTCTTGGTGATCTTTAAAAAATTTGCTATTTAGGGGCGCCTGGGTGGCTCAGTTGGTTAAGCGACTGCCTTCGGCTCAGGTCATGATCCTGGAGTCCCGGGATCGAGTCCCGCATCGGGCTCCCTGCTCGGCGGGGAGTCTGCTTCTCCCTCTGACCCTCCTCCCTCTCATGCTCTCTGTCTCTCATTCTCTCGCTCTCAAATAAATAAATAAAATCTTTAAAAAAAAAAAAAAATTTGCTATTTAGAATAGAATAGACATTTTTCTCCTGCATTGAACAAATAGCCCCTAACTGCCTTCTTTGAGGCTTTCACAAAAGATGACTCCGGAGGCAGGGACACCAAACCTAATGCACTCGTTGTCATGAAAGCTAAGACTACGTTATATTTATTCTAAGTTGGTCAGCTAATGTGATTGACTCCAGGTAAAAATCAAAAGTGTGTCCTCTTGTTAAGGGAGGGTCCCTCCGTTGCCTTTCAAAAAGTCAAAAGCCCCTTAGTGGCTTACAGAATTATATGTGGCTTCTCTCTGGCACTTTCTCAAATTTAGCACTTGCTTTGGAATGTCAGTGAAGATAACTAGGGGTCTGACTGGGTACGTGTGCAGCATGCTCAAACAGGAGCCCACATTTTTGTCCGTGGCCCATGGAGATCGCAGCTCGTGGGGCCAGCTGTCAATCATCATTGGTAAGATTCTTTTATCCATAGACTTGTTAAGACAAAAATCAAAAGGAAGTGTTAGCAATGAAACAGTCCCTGTTCCTCTCTAAAATGTATCTGGGATTTGTCTTAATCATGGATGGTAAGACACACAGACATGGAAATGACTGTTAGGAAAAAATTTTGACTGGCAGATTTCTAGAAATAGGAGGCGTGGCATACCACACGGGGCCACACTGGGAAGCACCAGGGTTGGTCAAGAGGCAGAACGAGTGAAGGGAAAGCCTAGGACAAAGCCTTTATCATGGTTTTCCCAGAAAGGAATGGATGCAGCAAGGTGATTGAGGGCAGGGGACACATTGGGTTGGCGCGTGAGAGAGATAAAGGAGGTGATTGGGAGTATGGACTTTGGATTGGTTGTTTTGCCTATGAAAGGCATGCGCACAGGCAAGTTGTTTACTGTCTCTAGGAAATAGCTAACCCTGGGGAGGGACAGTCTCTCCAGGATTAGCGAGGCCCCAAGATGTCAAAGCATCATAAAATACAGAAAATAAAAAACATCGCCTGATGTCCTCCTCTGCAGTTCTCATTTCCTCCTCTCTCCCCTCCAACGAGGGGCCAGGCTCGTCTGTATAGGCTCACTAGGCCCTGGATGTGCAGTGCTATCCTCTCACCCATGCAGGAACCCTTCCAGCATCCTGGTTAAGAAAAATTTTAAGACACCTGTATGTCAAACTCACTTGGGCTTATTTATTAAAAATACCGTTCCTTGATCTAATTGCAGACCCATAAAGTCAAAATTCTCCAAGTTGGAACCAAGGCCTTCTGAGATGGCTAATCTTGTGTCAAATTGACTGGGCCCCAGGGTACCCAGATATCTAATTAAACAATATTTTTGGGGGGGCGCCTGGATGGCTCAGTCAGTTAAGCGTCTGCCTTCAGCTGGGGGCATGATCCCAGGGTCCTGGGATGGAGTTTCACATCGAGCTCCCTGCTTAGCAGGGAGCCTGCTTCTCCCTCTCCTTCTGCTGCTCCTCCTGCTTGTGCTCTCTCTCTCTCTGTCAAATAAATAAATAAAATATTTTTTAAAAATAAAATAAACAATATTCTTTTTTAAAATTTATTTATTTATTTATTTAAGTGAAAGAGTGCGTGTTCACGAGCAGGGGAGGGGCAAAGGGAGAGGGAGAGGAAGAGAATCTCAAGCAGACTCCACCCTGAGCATGGATCCCAATCTCACAACCCTGAGATCATGACCTGAGCCAAAACCAAGAGTCAGACACTTAACCAACAAGCCCTCCAGGAGCTCCTAATTAAATAATATTCTGAAGGTGTTTCTGGATGAGATCTGAATCAGTAGACTGAGTAAAGCAGATTGCCCTTCCCAATATGGACAGGTCTCATCCAATCCACTGAAGGCTTGGATAAGACACAAAAGGCTGAGTGAAGAGAGAATTTGCTCTCTCTGTTTGACTATCTTTGACCTGGGGCACCACCAGCCTACTCCTTCCTTTGCGCTCAGAGTAAGATTAACACCACTAGTTCTCTTGGTTCTCAAGACTTCAGACTAAGGCTGGAACTATAGTATCCACTCTCCTGGGTCTCTAGCTTGCTGAATGCAGGTCTGGGGATTTCTCAACCTTCATAACTATATATATCTCCTATTGATTCTGTTTCTCTGGAGAACCCAGACAAATATACCTTGAAATTCCATCAAGTATTTCAGATCTGCAGATTAAATCTGGGGTGTTTACCCTCTGGTCCCCTGTCCCTTCTGGCCCATAAAGACTTCCCTGCCTCAGCTCACACAGAGTTCTCCTTTCTCTTAGATGCTTGATACACTAATACCCAGAACTACCCATTTTTCTATATATCTATGTTTGCACTCTCCTGACTACCATAGCTTTATATTAAGTCACAAAATCATGCAGTATAAATAAAGAACTCCAAATTTTTTCTTTTTATTCAAAATCAACGTTTTATTCAAAATTGTTTTGGCTATTCTAGGTCCTTACCATTTTCCTATACATTTCAGAATCAGCTTGCAATTTCTGCAAAACTCCTTCTGGGAGTTTGGCTGGAAATGCATTGACTCTATAGAGAAATTGGAGGAGAACTGACATCTTAGTAACATTGAGTCTTTCCATCCATAAGCATGGTACATTATCTACATTTATTTAGATTTCCTTTAATTCCTCTAAGCAATGTTTTACATTTTTCACTGTATAGGTCTTGCACATATTTTGCTAAATTTATTCCTAAATATTTCATAATTTTGATGCCATTATAAATAGTATTACTCTTATACTATTACTAAATTACTCATTGATAATTCATAAAAATGCAATCATTTTTGTATACTGGCCTTGTATCCGGCAATCTTGCTAAATTCATTTATTCTAGTAGATTTTTTGTAGATTTTTTTAGGATTTCTTTACTTAGATAATCATGTCATCTATAAATACAGTTTTATTTCTTCATTTCTGATCCATATATCTTTTATTTCTTCTCTAATCTTACTAGACTGGTTAGAATCAGTACAATGTTGAATAGTAGTGATAAGAATAGACATTCTTACTCTGTTCCCAATCTTAGGGGGAATGCATTCAGTCTCTATTTAGTATGATGATAGCTATAGGTTTTTTGTTGATGATCTTTATCTAGATGAGAATATGTCCTTCTAATCTTAGTTTACTGAGGGTTTTTTTTTTTAATCTGCACTGAATATTATTTAATGCTTTTTATACATTAGATCTGTTGAGATGATTATACCATTTTTCATTTTTAGTCTGTTTAACGTGATGGATTACATTGACTAATTTTTGTATGTTAAACCAACCTTGCATTCCTGGGATAAACCCCCAGTTGGTCATAATGGTCTTCTTTGCTGGATTTAATTAGGTAATATTTTTAAAGAATTTCTGTGTCTTTGTTCAAGAAAGATATTGCTCTTGAGCACTTTTTATGTGCCTAATATCTGCATTAGCTTATTTTGAGTTTCACAAAAATCTTATGAAGATAATATGTCCATGCATCTTAAAGGGGATATAGGCCTTTAAAATCCCTGTCAGTCAGGCACTTATGCTGACTTTTTTTTTCTTTCTATTATTTGTTGATAATTTTTAGATGAGAAAACTGAGGGTCAAGAATTGAGTAACTTGTCCAGGTGTTAGAGCTGGGATTCAAACCCAGGTCTGTCTGACTACCACCATAATTCATTCTGCCTTTAGAGGGAAGTGATTCCTTTTCTCCTTGTGTAAGGATTCTGTATCAGAAATGCATTTGGCTGCAAAGAACAGAAAACATAACAGACAATGACTTGTTTAAATGGACTTGTTTTTTTTTTTTCATTTTAGAAAGTCCAGATTTATGAGGTTCAGAGTTGGCATGCTGGCTCCTCAATGCCACAGGGACCCAGGTTCCTTCTGTCTTTCCACTCAGCTCTCTCTAGTGTTCGCTTGTCACCTCATGGGCACAAGCTGGCTGGTCCATCCTCAGCACTGTGACAAGTTTTAGGCAGGAAAGAAAGGATAGGCAGAAAGCAAAAGGAGATTGCGGTCCAAGTCTGCCCCCTTTTAAAGAGTGTCCCAGAAACAACAATTAATTCCTTGTCACATGGCCACCCATAGTTACAAGAAAGACTGGAAAATGTAGTGTTTCCCGCTAAGCACACTGTCTACCCCCTCAGGGAACATTGCCACCCTTTGCAAAACTAGGTATGATTAACACATTGATTAGAAAGAGAGTAAACTTCTGCTTGGACTATTTCCCACAGGCCACCAAATTACAATATAATGTGTATATGATCACATATACACGAATTTGACTGAATTGTATTCAGTGGCTCTCCTTAGAAGTGTGGCTTATCTCTCCAGCTCAAGCATTCCGTAAATGGGGATTCTGTGAGACCATCTGCAGTCTAAGGCTGGACTAGAGTTTGTAAAGAGACTTGAGTTGAAAGTTCACTGAGTCATTAAAGCAGGGTTTGGCCTGCTACCAGTTTTTAAAAATAAAATTTTATTGAAACATAGCTAAGCCCATTTGCTTACATATTGTCTATGGCCGTTTTCAGTCAATAGAGTGTTGAATATTGCAACTGAAGCCTATCGTTCACAAAGCTGAAAATATTACTGTTCGGCTCTTTACAAAAAAAGTCTGTTGACCTATTCTCTAAAGCAATGCTGCCCAATAGAACTTTTTTTGATGGCAGAAATGTTCTATATCTGTCCAGTATGCTAGCCACTAGCCATCTGTGGTGGTTGAGTGCTTGAAATGTGACTTAATAGGACTGAGCAACTAAAATTTAAATTTTATTTCATTTTAATTAATTTAAATAGCTTCATATAGCAGTGGCTACTGTATTGGACAATGCAGCTTTAAAATAGTGCACCTTAAAGTAGATATAAGCCTTCAAGATCCCTGTCAGTCAGGCACTTATACTGAGTTAAAAAAAAATTTTTTTGCGATCATTTCTTGTATTAATAAGTTCCTTATGGGGCGCCTGGGTGGCTCAGTCATTAAGCGTCTGCCTTTGGCTCAGGTCATGGTCCCAGGGTCCTGGGATGGAGTCTCACATCGGCTCCCTGCTCGGCGGGAAGCCTGCTTCTCCCTCTCCCACTCCCCCTGCTTGTGTTCCCTCTCTCTCTGTGTCTCTCTCTGTCAAATAAATAAATAAAATCTTAAAAAAAAAAAAGTTCCTTACATCTTTGCAGCTGAAGAAATGGACGTTCATCCCAATTAACCAACGTGCCTAGAGTTACAGTGTTAGCTGATGATAGATCCCAGAGTCGAACAGTCTCCACACGGCCTGTGTGTAATGTTTGCCAAGAGGTATGTGAATCCATATTTGGGTTCTTTTGGAGTTATAGAGGTAATGTGGAGGGCTTTGCCCCACATAGTCCTGCCCTCAGTGAAATGTGTGTTATTAACATCTTGTCCATTCTTGGCTCGCTATTGCTTTTTCTCATATAATAGAAGGATTTCTGCTATAAAAGATACTCATTATTTTACCGTGAATAGTCTTCTTGGGAAGTTTTCAAAGAACTGCTTATGCTCCAGACTGTTCATTATGACCATTCTCTCCCTGGAGAGAGGAAACAAAGGAGCCCCCAGTGACTTCCATTCCCTTGGTGGGGAGCAGTACCTGCATGTAAGTTGCTCCCAAGAGGTACCAGAATAAGGGGTCCATAAAGGGTGCTGACTGTATGACCCTTCCAGCCAAATGTAAGGGGCTGTACCCAGAATGCCAGCAAGGAATCAGCCCAGTGCAAGCACAAAATGCAACATTCCCTCCCGTGTGTGGGCATCTGTGGACACATTCTGTTTTTCCTTGGTTAAATGGCAGGTGCTGACAGTCACTTCTGGATCAGTTACAGAATACCATTCCTCTCTCTCCTTTCCCCCTCCTCCTACCCAACTCCCCATCGACACTGGCCTGGAGAACTGCTTTCCCCATAAAATGAGATAGTGGGGAAGAAACATAATTTATGTTCATATCCATGTCAGCACGAAAGGAAAGGGTGCCCTGGCTGTGACAGGGCCTAAGTCAGACAATGGTAGATTTTGACTGCTGCATGGACCTGCAATTCGTGGACATTAAAACAGATTTTAACATGCTTGGGGTGCCTCCCAAAGGAATCATCTGATGTAGCCTCAGCGGGAAAAGATGCACTCACAGCAACAACAATACACTGAACGTACTTAGAAAGAGGCTTCATCTTCCATGTATGAGACCTGTATACAGACAATAAGAAGGCTTTGTGACAGACGTGGATAAAGAGGGGTGCTGTACAAGCCCTTAATATGGAAATGGAACCTGAGAAGATTGCTAAGTAAGGAATAATGTGCCAACTGTTCTCTTCTTATGGGTAATAATAATTCTACCTTATAGATTGTGGCAAAGGTTAAATAGAATGGTAGAAATGAAGAGCAAGGTCAATACTCGCTATATATTAACTATTAGAGGACTTTTTGTTAATTTTAACCAAACGAAACGTGATTTTAAAGGGACGCAGAGAGAATTAGTTTCTACCAGATATTTAAATACAATATAAAGGATTAAGTAAAAGCAGCAGGCTACTGACAAAAAGGTGGACATGTAAATAAACAGAGAATAGAAAGTATTGGAGACTTACTCTGATTGTGAGAACTTAATAAATAATAAAGGAGCCATCACAAAATAGGGATGATGAAAAGAAGGATCCTTTAAGTATTCTTGGGATAAGATCAAGATATTATTGGAAAAAATAATTTAGATTAACCCTTCATACCATGCACTGAGAATAAGTTCCATCTGTGTACTAAAGAGTTAATCATTGTTTTATAAAACACAGAAAAACTAGCAGAAAACAAAACAGAACGACTATAAGGTCTCTAGTGGATTAATTAACTTAAAGCTATAAAGTGATCAAAGTGTTAAAAACAAGACAATAGGTCCAAAATGGAGCAACTTATGCTAAGCCCCCACATCACCAAACCAAGAAAACTTAATTAACGATTTTGGCTCTCCTAGAAAGGGAAATGTAAGCCAGTCAATCGGGAATCACCTGACCAGCACTAGTTAGATGATCTGCCTGACAGACCCCTGCCACGCTTTATAGGAAAGTAACCCTGCAACAACCAATCACTTTTTTGCCTAGGGTAACTTCCTTGTTCCTGCTGCCTTCTGGCTATAGAAGTCTTTCTTTTTGTATAGCTCCTCAAAGCTCCTTTCTATCTGCTAGATGGAATGCTGCCCAATTCATGAATCATTGAATAAAGTCAATAAGATCTTTAAAATTTTCCCAGTTGAAATTTGTTTCTTAATGAAAGAAAATACAAAAGTAAAGATCAATAGAACAGACTACATAAAAGTTTGAAAAGACAAAAACTGAAAGAACAGTACATTAGAGAAAACATCTTTATTAAAAATCCAAAGGATTAAGATTTATATTACATGAATAACTCACAAAGATTTATTAAGAAAACATTAAATCTCTGACTTATAAATAAGAAATGATACATACAATCCACACAAGAAGAGATATAATTAGCAAAATATATAAGGAAAATGTTCACATTCCCCCATCTCTTAAAATAACCACCAAACCAAAATATTAACCTAAAAAGGAGGAACTAGAGCATATGTATTAAATCGACAAAATGTAGAAAATCTGATAAAACCCAATATTGCTGAGACTAATAAAACTTGTACATTTGTACACTGTTAAGTGTTACTGCAATTTGATACAGAATTTTGGAAATCAATTTGTCAATACATATTAAAAGCTATAAAAATCTTCAAATCTTTTGATCATGAATTGTGTGTGTGTGCGCGCGCGCGCCCGGGCTCTCTCGTACGCCTTCTGTATATTATAATGTTTTGATGTCTTAAAAAAGCCTTCTGGCTAAGGAGAGATTGCCCCTCTTTGACTAGCCAGTTCTTAGAGACAACAAAGGACTCAGTTGGGAGCATGGCTTTGATATGCAAACTAACCAATCCTGTCCTCTATCTGGCCTGGGCATCCCACAAAGCAACATTTCTCTGCCTTAATCCTTTCAGGGCCACCATTCAGCATAAAAGCAGAATACAAGAACAAAATAATGAAAGCAGTTTGATATATTGTGGTGAAAATATTATGAGTGAATTTTTTTCCATTTTATACTAGTAACTATTAATAATGTTGTCTGTGCAATAAAAAAATTAAAAGTTTCATAGCTGATAAATGTAAATAACTTCTAACATTAGGGGATATAGGTATCTCAAGAATATAATATGAAAACATCTGTACCCACTTGAATTATTACTTTTCATGCTTTAATTTAATTAAAATATAAAATGGAAAAGATCTTTCCCTAGAATTAGTATCTATTTTAATATGATTTTCAAATTGTGAATCTTTCGAGGATGATGACTGGAGTGTGAATGCCAATCTTCCCCCAAAGCCTACTAGAATACCTCATATGGCCCAGGATGCCCTGGAAGAATCCACTGCCCCAGCTCTGGATTCCCACAATCCTTCACTTCTCCACCAGGTGCCAGAGAGGCAATCTTATCTCAGTCACATTTGAGCCCAGAAAGTCTGTTCCTCTCTGGGATCCGATTCCACAAGGGTTACTTCTCCTCTCGACCTTGGTCTTAGAAACGCTTTTTTGAATATGACACCCAAAGTACAGGCAACAAAAACAAAAATACGTAAGTGGGACTACATCAAACTAAAAGGCTTCTGCACAGCCAAAAAAACAATCAACAAAATGAAGAGGCAGGCACCTATGAAATAGAAGAAAATATTTGCAAACTGATATCTGATAAGGGGTTAATATCCAAACCACATATCTAATAAGGAACGCACACAGCTCAGTAGCAAAAAAGCCAACTATCCAATTTTAAAAATGGGCAAAGGACTTGAGTAGACATTTTTCCAAAGAAGATATGCAAATGGCCAACAGGTACATGAAGAGGTGTTTAATATCACTAATCATCAGGGAAATGCAAATCAAAACCACAAGGAGGTATCACCTCATGCCTATTAGAATGGCTATTATCAAAAAGACAAGAAACAACAGGTGTTGGTGAGGATGTGGAGAAAAAGGAACCCTCGTGCCCTGCTGGTGGGAAATGTAAATTGGTGCAGTCATGGTGGAAAACAGTATGGAGGTTCCTCAAAAAGTTAAAAGTAGAAATACTATATGATCAAGCAATCTCACCTCTAGGTACATATCTGAAGGAAATTAAATCACTATCTCAAAGAGATATCTGCACTCCTATGCTCATTGCAGCATTATTTACAAAAGCCAAGATATGGAAGCAATCTAAGTGTCCATCAACAGATGAATGGATAAAGATGTGGCATATATATATATATATATATATATATATATATACACACAATGGAATATTATTCAGCCATGAGAAAGAAGGAAATCCTACCATTTGCAGTAACATGGATGAAGCTTGAGGGCATTATGTTAAATGAAATAAGTCAGACAGAAAAAGACAAATACTGAATGATCTCACTTATATGTGGAATCTGAAAAGAACCAAATCAGGGACGCCTGGGTGGTTCAGTCAGTTAAGCGTCTGCCTTTGGCTCAGGTCATATCTCAGGGTCCTGGGATCAAGTCTCACATGGGACTCCCTGCTCAGCGGGGAGCCTGCTTCTCCCTCTGCCACTGCTCCCCGCTGCTTGTGCTCTCTCTCTCTCTGTCAAATAAATAAATAAAATGTTTAAAAATAATAATAATAAAATAAAATAAGCCAAATCATAGAAACAGAGAATAGATTGGTGGTTGCCAGGGCCAAGGGGTGTGGGTGGGGAAATGGGTGAAGATGGCCAAGGGGCAAACCTCCAGTTATCAAATAAATAAATTCAAGTACAGCATGGTGACTACAGCTAACAAACTATTTCATGTTTGGGAGTTGCTAAGAGCATTTTAAAAGTTCTCACCATAAACACACACACAAATCGTAACTATTTGTGAAGTGATTAATGTGTTGACTAACCTTATTTTGGGAATCATTTCGCAACATATACATTTATAATATTACCCCACTGTACACCTTAAACTTACACTCAGTCATATGTCAATTATATTTCAGTAACGCTGGGGGAAATGGGATATATCTGAGACTGAAGCACAATGAGAATCTAGGCCGGGCCCAAAACCTACTGGCAAGTTTATGATTTTCAATTTAATCAGGAGCTAAAAAGAACTAAGTATTTGGAAGTTAACGGTATTTCCAACTCACACATAGACTAGGACAGAATTGTTGCAAAATCTAAAACAGCAATGATAATAAAAAGCATTCAGATTCCCTGACAGACCCCACATAAATTTACATCGGGAAGTCTCCTTTTTGCTTAACCACTTTTCTCAGAAAGCTGGCATGATAAATATACCATTTTTAGCAACAGACTTGTTTTCTCCTGTGGCCACTGTGATTACACTATGATTATGTTCCCTTTTTTGCTTCGGTTGCTAGGAAGCTCAAAGTCAATTTTGCAGCCTGTTTCCGCTGTACAGAATTAATGGTCAGTAACTACCTCTGTGTTTCTACCTCACCTCTAACTTTATCTGCTTTTCCTTCCATTATTTTCCCTTTATTTCAGTTTTCTCAACTACTTATCTTTTATCCTGTTGCAGATAATTTTATAAAATGACTCCAATCCATTTTTGAAAGAAGGAAGCACACAGATTAATCAAATATGGAATTATGCCTATTGTCAGAGTTTCTGACCCTCCTCCTTTAGGCATCTGACAATCTAAAGAAGGACAGCTAGGGACAAACTGTAAGTTTTGACAACTGCAGACACCTTAGAGATCAATCACCCCAATCGAGATGTAGCAATTTTCCATCACTTCAAAATTTTCCTTGTGCTACTTTCCAGTGAATCCCTCACCCCACATCCTATTCCTGCTACCACTTAACTGCTCTCTATCATAAATTAGCTTTCCCTGTAAAGTTTCATATGACTTGATGTAAGATTCTAGGTTTGTTTTTTTTTCCAAATGGATACCGGCATCATCTTTTGAAAAGACTATCCTTTTGGGGTGCCTGGCTGGCTCCTTTGGTAGAGCAGGCAAGTCTTGATCTCTGGGTTGTAAGGTCGAGCCCCACATTGAGTGTAGAAATTACTTAAAAATAAAATCTTTAAAAAAAAAGAAAAGAAAAGACTATCCTTTCCCCATTGAGTTACGTTAGCACCTGAAAATATGTTACTGAAAATCAAATTAGCGTATAGATGTGGATCTGTTCCTGGGCATTTATTCTGTTTCACTAATTGTTATAGCTATCATTATGTCAATACCACACCGCCTTGATGACTATTGCTGTACAGGAAGCCATGTAGTCGAATAGTATAAAATCTCCAGATTTGTTCTGTCTCCAAATAGTTTCGGCTACTTGAGGTCATTTTGTATTTTCATACAAATTTTGAATCAACTTGTGAATTTCTATTTTTAAAAATGTCTGCTAGAATTTTGATTTGAATTGCGTTCACTCTATTAATCAGTTGGGGAGAATTGGCATCCTAACCATATTGAAGCTTTGGGTCGCCTGGGTGGCTCAGTTGGTTAAGCGTCCAACTCTTGGCTTCGGCTCGGGTCATGATCTTGGTTGCGGGATCGAGCCCCGCCTTGGGCTCTGTGCTCAGTATAGAGTCTGCTTCAGATTCTTTCTCCCTCTCCCTTGCGCTCTCTCTCTCAAATAAATAAATAAAATCTTTAAGGAAAATAAAACATATTGAAGCTTCTAATCCATGAACATAAGTAATGAAACACTGTCTAATTTCTAAAGTGCTAAGTATTAAGGTCTTGAGTGAACCTTTCTGTTGCCATGTTTTTCATACTTGTGCTTTATTTCTCACTGAATGTTTTAAAATGATATTATTATATTTATTTAAAGAAAGCACTAAAATGCGATAAAGTAAGGGGTGCCTGGGTGGCTCAGTTGGTTAAGCTACTGCCTTCGGCTCAGGTCATGATCCTGGAGTCCCTGGATCGAGTCCCGCATCGGGCTCCCTGCTCGGCAGGGAGCCTGCTTCTCCCTCTGACCCTCCCCCCTCTCATGTGCTCTCTCTCTCTCTCTCATTCTCGCTCTCTCAAATAAATAAATAAATCTTTAAAAAAAATAAAATGTGATAAAGTAAGTAATTTGCTTTATATTTTTAAAAATGGTATAGTTCTCCTTTAAGTAGGTGTTCTTTAATTTTTTCTGAGCAACAGTTTATAGTTTTCTGCGAAGAAGATTTGGCTGTACTTAAGTATTTCATCTTTTTTGATACTGTTGTAAATAAACAAGTGGCGTTATCTTTAAGTTTTTATATTTCAACTGTTTGTTGCTAGTATACAAAAATATAATTCATTTTTGCATATTGACATTGTATTGAGCAACCCTGTTAAACTCAGTTTTTATTTCCAATAGATTTTTGTTGATTCTTTAGGATAGGCTATATATGTGATCATTCCATCTGTAAATACAGGCAGTTTTACTTCTTGACTCTTTAATTTGTGTGGCTTTTATTTCTTCTTCTTGCCTTATTGTACTGGACAGGATCTCCAGTAAAATATTAAATCAGAGTTTGAAAGCAGAAATCTTGCCTTCTTGATATGAGGGAAAAAGTATTGTCTTTCACCATTAAGTAAGTTGTGAGTAGTAGGATTTTCATAAATGCCCTTTATGTATATGGATAATTTCAACTTACAACTAATCTTTGATAGCTCTGTACTTATATCTGAGGACACATGGGGCCATGAAACTGACCCTTTGGCCAAGATAGGAATGAGATATATTATCTAGTAATTTATAATGTGCTACTTAAAGTCCAAAGCTCTCCTAAAGGGCCCCTGCATCAACTTGTCGACATTGTTTATTGAAAATGTGTAGAGTGATGACCTGCTCCTGGTTTACTGTATACACAATCTGGTTTTGGATACATGAGAGCAGAGAAAGGAAACTGGTTTGGGTGACTGTGTGAAGGGGCCTGAGTGAGGGTTCCTGTGCAGGGGGAAAGGGGCCTGCATGGTTTGAACGTCCCCAAAGCAGGGAGCATCTGGGTTTTCTATGGGTTTGTCCAGATGTGGATCAGAAGGGGAAGAGGAAGGACTGAGGCTTAAAAGCTATCAGCAAACATCAGATAATGGAGTCAGACACATCTGAGGAATTGACCCATATTACCTAAATTGTCAGATTTAGTGACATGAAATTATTTATAATATTCCTACGGTATCCTTTTAATGACTCTAGAACCTGTAGTGATGTTTTTCCTTTCATTCCTCGAATTGGCAGTTTGTGTCTCTTTTTTGCTTGATTGGTCTAGTATGGGTATATCAGTTTTATTTAGTCTTTCAAAGAACCAGCTTGGGTTTCATTAATTTTATTTATTGTTTATCCATTTCCTATTTCATCAATTTTCTCTTTATTATCTCCATCCTTCTCTTGTCTTTATATTTACTTATGTTTTTCTAGCTTCTTAACGTGAAAGCTTAGGTTGTTCATTTTAGACCTTTCCTTTTTTCCCCAGCTTTATTGAGGTATAATTAATATATATAAAAATGTATATATTTAAGGTGTACGACGTGATGTTTTGATATATGTATTCATAGTATTATCTTTTTTCTTTCTTAATATAGGCATTGAAAGCTAAAAATTTTCATCTAAACACAGCTTTAGCTGCACCCCACACGTTTTGATATGTTGCATTTTCATTATTGTTCAATGAAAAAATTTTCTTTTAACTTTAAAAATATTTTCTAATTTCCCTTATGATGTGTTCTTTGACCCAGGGGTTGTTTAGAAAAGTGTCACTTAATTCCAAATACTTGGAGATTTTATAGATTTCTTTTCGTTAGTGGTTCTTTTTTTTCTTTTTTAAAGATTTTATTTATTTAATTGAGAGAGAGAATGAGTGAGAGAGAGCAAGAGAGAGAGCACCAGTGGGGGGAAGGGGCAGAGGGAGAGGGAGAAGCAGATTTCCTGCTGAGCAGGGAGCCAACATGGGCTCCATCCCAGGAACCCAGGATCATGACCTGAGCCAGAGGCAGACGCTTAACTAACTGAGCCACCCAGGCACCCCTTTTTTTAGTGGTTTCTAATTTAATTTTATTGTGGTCAAAGAATATACTCTATATGAAGTCAGCCCCTTTAATTTATTGAGACATGATTTATGGCCACCACATAGCCTACTGTGATGAATGATCCATGCATACTTGAAAAGAATGAGTAGGGGCGCCTGGGTGGCTCAGTTGGTTAAGCGACTGCCTGCGGCTCAGGTCATGATCCTGGAGTCCCGGGATCGAGTCCCACATCGGGCTCCCTGCTCAGCGGGGAGTCTCCTTCTCCCTCTGACCCTCCCCCTCTCATGCTCTCTCTCTCTCATTCTCTCTCTCAAATAAATAAATAAAAATCTTAAAAAAAAAAAAGAAAAGAATGAGTAGTCTGCTGTAGTTAGGTGGAATGCTCTACACATGGTGGCAGACTTAGAGCAGTCTAGGAGGGCTTTTCAGGGAAGGTGATTGTTCAAATTATAAATGACACAGAGGAAGCAACCAAGTAGAGACCAGGGTAAGGGCAGGCAGAACAGAGGGAGGGGCTGGTGCAAAGACCCTGAGGTGCAAGGTAGGCCCCATAACAGCTGCCGCACTGGACGGATAGACTCTCATAACTCATGCTCACTCAGGTGTTGGAGAGCTGCTGTCATACCTGGACTGGTTCTTTATATCATAATCCTCCTTTCTCCCCTGACCAGGGGCTGGTGGAACTGAAAGGATGGGCATCCAGTTACCCAAGTGGAGGACCTCTAGTCTTTGCCCCAGTTGTGATTCCCAGGCAGCTGCCTTATTCCCAAGACTCACTAAAATAATAATTCTAAAATAATGATGGCAGTTATCATATATTATACGATACCCAACATATAAGCCTGGCGGATTTCACTTAATCCTCACAACAACTCTATGAATTAGGTGTCATTATCCCTTATCCATGTAAGGAAGTGAAGTTCAGTGGGGCTGGAGAACCCGTACAGATTCATGCAGCTGGGAAGTGGCAGAGTTGGGTTTTAAGCCCATATTGCACTGACTGTAAAGCCCATACTTTTAACCCTTAGACCACACTGCCTCTACTCTTCGACCTTGGCTATACCAGTTATAATCCCTGAATTCCCCAAGTTTTTCAGCACACTGAGCGTGGAGCCCTGCCTTGTTCCTGCTAACTCTCCTGGTCTAAACACAAACCCATGACCATAACCTACTCTATCTTGACATCCCCAATCCCACCGCCCACCTCACTGTGTGACCCTGGTCTACACCCAGATCTCCTGGGCTCACATCAAGGGTTATGAACATTTTGCTCTACCAGTGGGATTTGGTTTTTGGCCCCTGGCCTCGGCTTCCCTCTGGCCTTTCTGACTAGGAAATGGGGCCAGTTCCAGGCCTCAGCCTGTCACCATTAACTTCATGCCTCTGTGGCTCCCTGGACCCTGGATATGACAGAATTCCCACTGCCCTCCAGCTCCCACCTTCTTCTGGGGTTCTGTGTAGTTTATAATCCTGATGCTTATAGGGACTCTATGTGCCCTCCATTTGCCCTTCCCTGAACATCATCTTCAGCAGTAGATATCCAACTAATTTTATCACAAATCCTATCAGTAAAACATTTTTGTACCTGTACCCCCAATATATATACATTTAATTATATATAAACTATAGACACATCCTTATGTACCAATATTTTATATACTTCAGAAAGCACAAAAATATGGAATATGTTAAAGAATGAGATAAAGTACTCTCATTTTTTTAATATTCATATGTTACATATTATATACTATATACACAGCATTTAGGTATGCACACTAATATTTTATATATATTATGTAATATACACACTAATATTTTCCACCTTAAGAATTCCACCTTGGGGCACCTGGGTGGCTCAGTTGGTTAAGCTTCCAACTCTTGATTTCGGCTCAGGTCATGATCTCAGGGTCGTGAGATCAGCCCCTCATAGGGCTCTGCACTGGACGTGAGCCTGCTTAAGATTCTCTCTCTCCCTCTGCCCCTTCCTGCCTCTCTGTCTCAAAAAATAAATAAATAAATAAATTTAAAAAATAAAGAATTCTACCTTTTTTTTTTAAAGATTTTATTTATTTATTTGACAGAGACAGACACAGCAAGAGAGGGAACACAAGCAGGGGGAGTGGGAGAGGGAGAAGCAGGCTTCCCACCAAGCAGGGAGCCCGATGTGGGGCTCGATCCCAGGACCCTGGGATCATGACCTGAGCCGAAGGCAGACGCTTAACGACTGAGCCACCCAGGTGCCCAAAGAATTCTACCTTAAAAATATGTCTGTTTGTGTGAGAGAGGGAGTGTTTCATTTTATCTCATTCTTCAACACTTTTTATATTTTTGTGCTTTATAAAAGCATATAATCTACCAGTATAGTAGTGCATGTCTAATATACACACACACACACATATATATATATACACACATTAATATTTTCTGTACCAACGATTTTCATTTGGTTCAGTTGAAGTGTACCACCCTCTTCTGGAGACCCCTTAACCACAGGATCCAAGCCAAGCCCTTCAGGGGCTATCCTGTCTCTCTATAGACTGACTTGACACTTTCTCCACCCTAGTCCAGATCTCTTCATCTGTCAGGCAGCTCACCCCACTCCCCCCCCTCCATGCTTTAGAGTCAGAACAACCTGGGATTAACGCCAGACTGCAGCTTACCAGCTGTGTGAGCATGGACACTGTATGTAACTTCACTGGGCCTCGGTTCTCATTGGTAAAATTGGACAATAGCACCAACTATTCGTGGTGAGGAAGAGAGAAGAAACACTTAGAATGGAACCTGGCCCAGAGAGGGTGGTCAGTGAACGATGACCATCACCATCAGTTTGCCAGGGGGATCAATTCTGCCTCCAGCCCAGTCCATGCTGATCCATCCTACACTGCTGGGGGCCCCTTACCTTCTAGTTCAAGGGCTACCTTTACTGATCACTCCCACCCACAAAAACTCCCTCCACCCCACCCAGCTACTCTCCTTCGTCTGGACCCCCTGACCTTCTGTACTTAGGCCTAGGCATCCCCTGATTGCCAATTAACTATTTCTGTCTATCCTCACTTCCCAACCGCTTCCACGCTCCTGGAGGGAGAGGCCACACAGGTCCTGCTTTTTTGGTGCCCACTGCAGGTGGCGCTCAGGCAAAGCAGTTGAAGTGGGCACGTGCCCTTAACTGCACGGATCCAAAGTCTTCCCGAACCCCCACCTCCTGGCATTTTACCACCCTCTGTCCCTTTGCTGAAATCACAAGGTTGCATCCATTG
The DNA here is from genome assembly GCF_002201575.2 of Neomonachus schauinslandi. Lineage (NCBI taxonomy): Eukaryota > Metazoa > Chordata > Mammalia > Carnivora > Phocidae > Neomonachus > Neomonachus schauinslandi. The sequence continues at coordinate 51,081,245 of NC_058410.1, read as the reverse complement.
GCCTATGAAATCCCACAGGCTCCTGCAGAAGAGGCCACTCCAACCAGACACTCCAGCAGGTTCTGCCGAGCCAGGATCAGCATCTAATCATGTTTCCATCACAACACAGTGAGAAACGTGTGACTGGCCCTTAGCAACGGTCTCTCAAGACAGCTACCCCTCTAGAGAGCTCATTAAGTTAGCTGAGCACACGTGAGGCGCGATCTAAAAACAGACCTGTGCTGTCTGAAGTCTCATGCAGCACGTGGCAGAAGCTGGAAAGGGCAAGGACGGAGCCTTGCTCCCAGTAAGGGCAGGGAAAGAGAGAGTCTGCTGGGCAGGCAGCCCCCCCGGGGGCGTCCAGATCCCTGAGCAAGATAGCTCTGGACTCTCGCTGGGCTGAAGACCCTCAGGGCGGGCTGGACTAGCCGCCCCCCCCCCACACACACAGATGGCTGCTCCCAATATGGGGAGCTCTTCTTCACCTCCTAAACCCCTAGGTCATTTGGAACCCAGGACATGGCACCACCGGAAACTGGCTGTGAAGAGTATTTGAAATAGGATTTAAAATTTTAAATTCACTTCCATTCAGCAAACCCCAGGCACCTACCATGCTGTAGATATGTGCCCTAGGTGACACTCCTCATCCTTAAGAGGTTTGTTTACATGGATGGGTAGGACATGTAACAAATATCCCACAACTCAGGATAACACACAGTAAACACTCTAATGGAGGGGCAGGCAGAGCATTCTGGGATCAGGGAGGAATAACACCAGATGGGAAATGGGCTCTCATGGAGGGCTGCATGGAAGACGCAGGGCTTGTCCTGAGCCTTGGCTCCTGACCCCTGGTACGGGCAAGTTGTCTTCCTCAGTGCTCAGTTGAATTCAGCAAGGACTAGTTAAGTGGTTCAGTAAGAAAGTGTCCAGGAACTTGGTTGTCGCTTATGGGTGGTTGCCAAGGGCAGCCTTGAAGTGCTACAGCTTCTTTTGTCTTTATGGATCCAGCTGGAAGTCTCTAAAGGCACTCAGACCTCCAAGAGCCACACCCAAGGGCCCTGCAACTTTGTACTCTTTGCTAGATGTCCTCCTTTCTTATGGAGACCATGGAGTAAAACGGGCTTCTTGGCTCACTTTGATGTAAAAATGTGATGGTAAACTAGGGCAGCACGGGCTGGTGATTTATTGCTTTTAAAGTGGTTTTGAAATGCGAAACAGTCTCAGCCACCTTGGCTGAACGCCTGCCTTCAAGCAAAAGCGGCCCGAGGGGTTAACACTAATCCTTCTGCCTGAAGTGTACCAAAAGCAATCTTTCCGCAGTCAAGGGGCAGCAAACGTGGAAAGAGAGGCAAGGAGGGGTATGTGTTCCACCTCCGACAGGCGGTATGTTTTCAAAAGGACTCAGAAGAGCAGGTGCCGGAGCGGGCATCCTTAAGCTGAAGGTCTAAGCAGACCACAGGGACAATAGGAAAGTGGGTCAGAGAAAGAACAAAGCGCTCACCCGAGCAAGTGCACGTGTGCCCCCTTGCGTGCCCACACCCGGACCTAGAGGGAACTTTCAAGAGTCTGCGGAGTTTAACACAGGACAGCAGACATCCGGGCCACTGGAGCGTGGGTCAGAGATCTGGATCCACTGCAGCTCGTGAGGGTGTGAAGAGAACCGTGGAGGCCCCTGCAGGGTGTCAGCCGTGAGAATTCAGCTGTCACCTACAAAGTCACCAGGAGGCTCCATCCCCAAGGGGCACACACCTGAAGCAAGGGGCAGCTCACGCCTGCCTCAGACAGAGCCACAGTCAAAGCTGGAACACGCGGAGGGTTATCTCTCAGACCCGTGGACCAGGTGGGAGTTGGCGACCTAGGGGCTGAAAAGACGTGGAGAGGGTGGCAGAGCTTTTGGGTAAAGAAGCACTTTGTACACACGGTGAAGCACCGTACAAATGTCAGGTTTTCGTTTTTAAGGAAATTCACTTCAGTTGGAACAGCCGATTCCCAGCCTCTTAGCAGCTAGTGCTGTTGGCTTCACTGCCACCGTTCTTGCTGAGAATTAACCAGTTCGTGTATTTATTCCTTTCCTCAATTCCGTCGAGAACTGAGCCCCTCACGTGTGCTAGCTCCACCGGCATGAACAGGACATGGCTGATGCGCTCAAGAAATCCCCAGCCTGAAACAACAGATGTTGGCGGGGATGCGGAGAAAGGGGAACCCTCCTACACTGTTGGTGGGAATGCAAGCTGGTGCAGCCACTCTGGAAAACAGTATGGAGGTTCCTCAAAAAGTTGAAAATAGAGCTACCCTACAATCCAGCAATTGCACTACTAGGTATTTACCCCAAAGATACAAATGTAGGGATCCGAAGGGGTACGTGTACCCCAATGTTTATAGCAGCCATGTCCACAATAGCCAAACTGTGGAAAGACCCAAGATGTCTATAAACAGATGAATGGATAAAGAAGATATGATATATATATACAATGGAATATTATGCAGCCATCAAAAAACCCCGAAATCTTGCCATTTGCAACGACGTGGATGGAACTAGAGGGTATTACGCTGAGCGAAATAAGTCAATCAGAGAAAGACATGTATCATATGATCTCACTGATATGAGGAATTCTTAATCTCAGGAAACAAACTGAGGGTTGCTGGAGTTGGGGGGGGGGGGGGGATGGGGTGGCTGGGTGATGGACACTGGGGAGGGTATGTGCTATGGTGAGCGCTGTGAATTGTGCAAGACTGTTGAATCACAGATCTGTACCTCTGAAACAAATAATACATTATATGTTAAAAAAAAAAAAAAGAAGAAGATAGTAGGAAGGGAAAAATGAAGGTGGGGAATCGGAGGGGGAGATGAACCATGAGAGACTATGGACTCTGAGAAACAAACTGAGGGTTCTAGAGGGGAGGGGGGGTGAGGGGATGGGTTAGCCTGTGATGGGTATTAAAGAAGGCACGTTCTGCATGAAGCACTGGGTGTTATACGCAAACAATGAATCATGGAACACTACATCAAAAACTAATGATGTAATGTATGGTGATTAACATAACATAATAAAATTCAATTAAAAAAAAAAAAAAGAAATCCCCAGCCTGGTAGAAATGCTCGAAAGGTACCCATTTCGCCGAGTGCACAAGAATCCGAAAGGAGGTGAGGATGGCTTGCCCTGGAGAGGGGAGAAGGATGGGGGCATCGCTGAATTCTTTACCAAGGAAATACCGGGCTGTGGCACACCCGAGCGCACCTCCGATTCGTCAAAAATGGCTCCACTGTGAGTGGCCTTTCCACGGGCAACAAAATGGAAATGGTTGTTTTGACTTCGGAATAAGCCGCTATTTCCATTAGAACTTTCAGGAAAACGGACGTGGCGGCTTGTGGCAGCCGTTTCTCGGCCGGCTCCTGAGTGAACCCTGCAGGTTGCCTGAGCACCAAACAACATTTTAATTATTTCCTATTTCATGCGATCCGCTCGGAGGCCAGGCGAGTCCTACTTCATGTGAATGGAGCTCCTCAGACTCATTTTAGTTCTATTTTCAACTTCCTGTTGACCCAAATCCCTCTCTGGCCCCAGGAGTTAAGACTCCCTGTTCCAGTTACATAAATTCTAGGCCTCAGAAGAGCCATGAACGTTGACAGTCGTTTGCCTGTCCCCTGGGCCCCGGGGCCTGCTGTCTTGCTCAGATGACCACAACACCTGTCAGCCCTCACAGGTGGGCAGGGCCTGGAGCTTGAGAAAGGTCTCCGGAGGGGAGGCCCAGACCACCCAGCCAGGCATCCTGACTCACGGTGCCCACCCCCATTAGAGGACACGGGGAAGAAGGTTCCTCACTGTCTTCGGAGAAGTTTTAAGCAAGCGGAAGTATCTCTAATCTCAGTATTTGAGGATGTGAGAATAAGAATTGTATTAGTCGGCTACGGCTGCCATCGCAAAATACCACAGATTGGGCGGCTTAAACAAGTCCAAGAGCCTGGAAGTCCAAGGTCAAAGTGCCCGCAGAATTACTTACCCCACCGAGGCCTCTGTGCTGGGTTTGCAGGTGGCGCCCTCTTGCTGTTTCTTTGAAGGGTCATACCTCTGCGCACGCATGCCCCTGGTGACTCTGTGTGTCCTAACCCTCTCTTTTTATGACACTAGGCAGATGGGATTGGGGCCACACTAACAGCCTCATTTTAATGTAATCTCTTCAAATACAATCTCCAAATACAGTCACATTCTGAGGTTGTAGAATGTTAGGGCTTCAATGTATAGATTTGGGGGACACATTTCTGCCCATAAGAGTCTTCTCGAAGTGGACTGTTTTATCAGTATTCACCAGTCCCGTCTGAAACCCTCCCTGGGTGTGTGGCGTCAAGGTGAGGATGACTAGATTCTCATTTTTCTCCTTAGCTTCCTCGTCACCACACACCATTCTCCAGGAAGCAACTGATTCTACAGGCCCAAAGACCCCTAGGAAGGACAGCCATGCCGTTGGTTGTCCTGTCTGCTGAGATCTGCTGAGAAGCAGACAGGACGAGGAGGAATGGGAGAGGGATGGGAAAGAAGAAGGGGGAAGAGAAGATTAAAAAAAAAGAGAGGAGAAAGACAAAGGGTGAAAGCAGTGATAGCTCAGAAGGGAGAGGCCTACTAGCCTTTGTTTCCAGAATCAGGGAGATTCTAACCCCACCCAGTCTAGAAAGCCAGACCCAGGCTTTGGAGCCAGACCCAGGCTATACGGATTATGAGCTGTGTGGTTGTGGGTCAGCCACTTACATTCACGGTGCCTCTGTTCACTCATTTGTTCACGTTCATTCATTCTACAGAGTAAGTATTATCTTTCAGACACTGCCCTAGGTATTATTTTCTTATTGGTAAAATGGGAATAATAATCCGCATCTGCAGAGCGGTTGGGAGGATCTGAGATGAACAGGGAGTCAGTGTCTAGCATGTCATACAGTACTGCTTTGCGAGTCCCTCCTCGTGCAAATGCAAGCCTTTGAGGATGGGGACTTGGTCTGTATTTGTTCCCTTCTGAATCCCAGCACCTGGCAAATGGCTAGTACTCAGGGATATTTGAGGAAGGGAGAAAGATGGAGGAGAGGGAAAGAGGCAAGCATGACAGACTGGCCGTTACCGTCATTGCTGCCACCTGGGACGGCCCAGATCCTGGGGCATCCTGAGAACAGAGTCACGTCAGCACCAAATCCCAGAGCCACATCCCTTCCCTTCTTCCTCAGCAAGGCTTCTGGGAACAGAAGACCAAAGGTTATTTGAGAGACTCTGGGTCAGCTTTAGACTAGCCCACGAAACAACTGGAATTTCTCTTTGACACTCTTCCAACTTCACGCCCACTTTAAGTTGTCCCTCATTCCTGATGCCAGGAGCTTCTTGTCACTCACAGGCTGCTAGGGCCCCTCGCCCTGAAGGAAAGGGGTGGAGAGGCCAGGGCTCTGAACTCCCCCCACACTGTCCCCCCCAGCACTTGACAAGGCTGGTCTCCTTCCTGATATTCCCAGACATCAAGTCTGTGGAATTAGCTGATGAACAAATTCTCACTAGGGTGTGAATAAACATGGCAGCCTGGCATTACCCCTCCGAAGGGTACTTGCACTATGGCAGGGCCTGTGTGTTACCAAAGACAATCATTATTTGCAGCCCCACAAAAACATAAAAACTAATCCTGAGCCCCTAAACAGAATGTCTCATGTGACTTGTGACCACCTGAACCCCAATTTCCCTATAAGTCAGGCTATTTGGTGCTGACCGACGTTTTTGGCTTGGCAAAGACAAGCGAAGAAATTTTCTGTCTCGCTGCCTTCTCAACACCCTCCAACACTGCCAGGCATTGCCTATTATCACTTTTAATTTGACAGGAAGTAATTTCCCGACAGTGGACCTCTCCCAAGAAACCACTCACACAAGTTGAGCTGAAAAACTGGAACACTGGAAACCAGCTCACACAAGACCTTCGACGTCAGCCCCCTTCCTCCCACATGCTCCTCTTTGGAAGAGAAACAGAGTTTGCCTTCCTCCTCCTTGGGGCAGAATGGGAAAACAGCTGCTTCCAATGCTATCTTTAGAGCTAGACAACTGAGGGCCTGCATGTATCTTAGCAAAGGAGCTGGGGACTTCACAGCAGGTCCGGCCGGCCCCGTCCTGGGCCCAAGGCTAAAGTGACAGTAATCCCAGCCTGTCCCTGCCACGTGTGAATGCCACACAGTAGCTAACCACAGAGCCAAGACAGGAAGACGCTCTGCTTCCTTGGACAAACTGAAATTTGGGTTTCATGGGACATTTTATGTGGTCTGCAGTTACTTCCACGTGCTGCGAGATTATTGCTGGCCACCCTGAGGAATGGCCTCCAGGAATCTCCTGCTGCCCCCTGCGCATTCTCATTTCACCTCCTGACACGAAGGTGCAAGGCCAGGGGCTGCGTAGCAGGGCGAGCACATTCTGGAAGTCTGGGATAGTGAAGGAGAGCCAAGATCTGGAATGTATGAAGCCAGAAACAAGTCTGGAAAATCCACCCAGTTCTTAGAGCTCACATAGAAAAGAAACTTGATAGCAGTTTTCAAACACTGACAGCAAGCCTAAACATGACATTGCCAATGAAGATTTGTGAAGTTAGAAGAAACCTTACTAAAATATCATCATGAAAAAAAAAAATGTTGATCAGCCAGATTTGATGAAAAATGAAGTATCTTTCTCTTTTCTCCATAAAAAAAAAAAAATTACAAAGTCATTGAGTGTGCAAGCAAAAAAAAACAAACAAAAAAATACCCAAAACCAAAAGGAATAGTGTTACAAGGGCATTTCAGAGAATGAATGAAAATAGTATATTGTTTGAATTTTATAATGTTTGTGTTCTTTTTTGTGATTTCTCATTCTAAATAAATACTCACTTTTATACCTAATTTTGTAATGTGTGTTTTTGTTTCTAAGAGGGCCTCCAAAATTAAGTAAGCTTTGGGCCCCACAAAGCCTGGATGAAACCCTGGCGGGGAGTCACTAAAGAAATCATTTAAACCCATCAGAAAGAAGTCAGCCATGTAACAACAGCAATGATGTTCTCCCTGCTGCAGCCCCAAACAGCTATTCCACATATGAAAGGCAATTGAGCATGGAGAAGCTTTAGTTCACAAGTAACAGAGAGTTCCGTGATTAAAGGAAACATTCTCACTTGCCAGTGGATGATGCACATTACTCTGTGCATGGGTACAAGGTGAGTTGATACAATGTGAGTTGTGAGTTAGTAGCTGGGACCTCCAAAGGAAGGCAAGATCCAACCTTAAGTGAACTTTGACCCTGGTTCTGGCTGGGTGCAGCGGGGGTGAACCCCATGGGAACGGCGGAAGTCTGTCTCCTGCCGGGATGCTGAGAGGCAGGGGAGCTTCCCCTGACCTGGGTCACAGGAGAGGAACATTCAAACATCTCTGGCTCGAATCTGAGCCTTATGAGCCGAATGAACGCTTTTAACCTCCGGAGTCTACTTTGACAGCCCATTTTTCCTTGGCTTTCATTTTCTTCCTTTCTTTTCAAGTTATTTTATGTTTGGGGAAATGACACATCAGCAAAAAGTCAGATCAAGAGCAACACGCGTCTGCAGGCTGGGAGGGTGGCGGGGGTCCACGATGGGGCTGGGTGGGGACTGGATCTAAATAGGGCCCCAGGGAAGGCTCCCCGGGGCAAAGGACAAGCCCTCTCCTCTGCCTGTTTTTTAGAAGGTTCGCCAGTTTCTTTAGTAACTACTTTTTAAATTATTATACAAGAAAATGAAATAAATGCTTATGTTTAAAAAAAAAAAAATGCCCTGGCTGCTCTGTGGCAGGACCAGCAAGCACAGTTTGAGACCCCAGTGAAGGGGCAACCGGGGGGGCCACGAGGTCACCTTCCCCCAAATCACCCAGAACCTCTGAGTCAGAATTTCTGAGAGGACATGGGGCCCTGAAACTGCATTTTTAACAGTGTCCGTGCACCTTTCTTACCCAGAATCTGTGAGCTGAGAGCAAGGGCCCTGGACCAGGCCATCCCTGTGTGTCCCAGAGTTTGAGGGCCCTCGGTCCTGGGACCCCAAGCGCACCCCCCTCTCAGGAGGCTCTTCTGGCTTCTTTGGAGTATCTCAGTTACCAGGGGCCCGTTGGAAGGCCCGGGGAGAAGTAGGGAGGCAGGCGCCCAGGATTGGCCACACAAGGATGGTCACGAGCAGCTGGGAGATCTACCACCACCACAAGGGTACAGCTCTAATGCTCAAACCCCTCTGACTCCAGCTTTGGTCACTTCCTACTCAAGCTCGCTTTCGGCTGGAAGACTTACAGCCTAGGGAATCTGAGGCAACTCACAGATGTATCTAATACATTATTATTCTGTGTTGGGAAGAACGGCTGTCTGGGTTCTAGAGCTGTGACTGGTGGTCTGGGTTTTTGTTTTGTTTTGTTGTTTTTTTATTGAAGTATAGTTGACATACAATGTTATATTAGTTTCAGGTGTACAACATAGTGATCCCACAATTCCATACATTACTCCATGCTCACCATCTATCACCATACAATGTTATTATAATATGATTGACTTTTTATTAACCCCATACCTTGGGGAAAAGCACTCCACTTCCCTGTATGTGGCAGAGTTACACGGGTAAAGAAACATTCTCACTTGGAGATGAATAATGCACATCAATTTATAGGATTTGGTCAGCTGGGATCTCAAAAGGAAGTCGAGACAGGGTTAGACCTCTGAGTTTCGGGATAAGAGAGGCACCTGAACCCTGGTTTCAAATGCAGCCTCGGGGCCCTGCCCGAGGTCCTGGTGCAGATCTGAGGAAGACCCTGGAAGTCTGCACTTTAAGAAGCCTCCAGGTGGGCGCACCTGGGTGGCTCAGTCGTTGGGCGTCTGCCTTCAGCTCAGGTCATGGTCCCAGGGTCCTGGGATCGAGCCCCATGTCGGGCTCCCTGCTCAGTGGGGAGCCTGCTTCTCCCTCTCCCACTCCCCCTGCTTGTGTTCCCTCTCTCGCTGTGTCTCTCTCTGTCAAATAAATAAAATCTTTAAAAAAAAAAAAAAAAAAAGAAGCCTCCAGGTGATTCCGGCGAAGGTGGCTGCTGACCTCACTGAGACTTAAAGTAGATTAAATTCACAAAAGTGCTCGGAGTGGTACTTCATACATCATAAAACGCCAAATAAACTTACCATCACTCTCCTCCATTCTGGGCTAGGTTTGGGGGAGATAGCAGGGAACCAGATAAACGTGTTGCCTGCCCTCCAGATGTTGAAGATAGAGTGATGTGAAGAGCTATGGGGCCAGGGGTTTTGCCAAAGCCTAGTTTCTAATTGTAGAAGCTTTTCTGGGCCACAGCCAGGAGCTCCCTAACCTTACCTGAGGTGATGAGCTTGGCTCTAGATTTGTACGTAGCAAGATTCTAAGCGTCAGTCTTGTCAGAAGGTGGGTAGGAGAGGTGTCTTAATTCTTGTTTGCCTGGCTCTGTACAGAAGATTGAAAAAGAGATGTCAGTTTCTCATCAAACCCTAGCAGTGGAAGGAGAGGCTATTTCCCAGAGCTCGAGAGGAGGAGACCAGGCAGGAAGCTGCTAATCTACCAGGCATGACACTAGGTCCTTTCACAGAAAACTCATCATTTGATCTCATAGCAACCTGGTCAAACAGGCTGTATCACTGCATTTTTTGGGTGAAGATTTATTTATTTATTTGAGAGAGCACAAGAGAGAGCACAAGTGGAGGGTGGGCAGAAGGAGAGGGAGAAGCACACCCAACACAGGGCTCCATCCCAGGACCCTGGGATCATGACCTGAGCCGAAGGCAGATGCTTAACGGACTGAGCCACCCAGGCGCCCCTCACTGCATCTTTATATGTGAGAAAGCCAAGTCTCTGAGAGGGTGCACTAAGCCTAAGTTTCCACAGCTAAAGAAATGGCCGATGTATCTAACTCCAAAGCTGCTGTCCTTCCCAACACAAAATAGTAATCTATCTGGTACATCTCATGAGCTGCCTTGGATGCTCTAAGCTTGAAGTCTTCCCACCCCCAGCTACTGTTGTTACCACTCTGTCAGATGGTCCATTGCTTGAGGCTGACACCCGGCATCTATGACTCCCTACAGCACCCCTGGACCTGGGAGGGAGAGCAACGCCACAGGACACGGTGTAGGATTCCTCAGCAGTCACCCCAAGGGCCAGGGGACGCAACCCAACAGTGTGGAGCATTTAATTCCACAGGGGATGAGCTTGCACCAGTGAGGGGTTAAGAGTCAGAAGGGACCCAGGAGATAAAGGCCCCCTCCATGCCCCCTCCTCTTGTCCAACAGACATCTCAAGGGGCCAACTAACAGGTGGGTCTCCTCTGAAGCCTTGGCCAAAGCCGGCCCATACTTGCCTCCCCACCCTCCCTGCCTCGCCCCAGCTGCCCCAAGGTTGCATTTCCTGATACAGCATTAACACTTAGGCTTTGCTTCACGTTCTGCTTTCCAGGGAACCCAGGCTAAGATTAAAAACGAGAAACATTCAGATCGAATTACCTCATTTAATCCTTACGACACCATAAGGTATTATTATCACAGTTTTACAGATAAAGTAACATGTGGTTCAAGTCCCACAGCTTTGTGAGCAGTGCAACCAGGATACTTGACTCCAGATCCCACACCTGTGACTCTGCCCCAGGGAGTGTATGTCCCTACCAGCCACCCTCACCTCTCTGGTCCTTCATGTGCCTCCCCTCTGGTTCGTATTTTCCGTGGCAGAGAATGCTAGATGTTTGCCATTATTCATTCTCTCCACTTTATAAAAGAATAGAATTGTAGGCGGTTCCCACTGTACCCCCAGCCTCCCTTGCAGCGAGGTACAGCCGTGTGCCTAAGTGCTGGGAGCGGTTGTATAAGAAGGATTAATGTGAGCGATTTCCAGAAGGTGCCCTCAAAGGGAGGGAGACTCCCTCTTCTCCCCAAGCTGGAATGCAGACATGGTAGTTGGAGTTAGAGCAGCTCACACCGTAAGAGGGAAGCTGAGTGCTGAGAGCGGCCAGCACACAGATGAAGGGTGCCTGGGTGCCCACCACACGGTCACCATGCTGGCCCTGGACTGCTGTGCTCAGCCTGGGATGTAAGAGAAATAACCTTCGAGCTTGTTTGTCTGCTCTTCCTTCGATCTTTGCTACCATACCCAAACTTGCATCCCAATCTACTTTCCAGTAGGTAGTATGGCACAGCTGGATGGAAGCAGGCTTCCGGGTTAGACGGATCTGGGTTCAAATCCTGACTCCATCCAGGAGGATGGCTCTGACTCTTGTATTCATCTTCTTTGACAGCCACTTTGTAGGCCTACGTAAGTGACAGTTATTCATATATCATATGTCTTCAGCATGACCTGGGCTCAGTGGCTGAGCCCAAGGACTCAAGCTGTTGGGCTCAAACTCTAGATCCATATGTTCCAACTGTATTATCTCGGACAGGTTACCCAACTTTTCTGTGCCTCAATTTCTCTATATGTAAATGAGGATACTAATAGTGTAAGTTAAGGAAGACCACAGTCACCCACTATGAATGCAGAGCAGACCCAATTTCCTAAGATTAAAGATTCCTGGCACAGGACTTGGTATATGATAAGCATTCAATAAATGTTAGCTGTTGCAGCAGCTGCTGCTGCTGCTGCTATTATTATTATTATATTATTATTGTTATTATAATCATTCCTATGCTGAGCACAAAGCCTGGTACATAAGAGGCATCAGTAAATGCTTTCAAAAGGATTGAATGGAGATCCAAACCATATTCTGTGGAGTGGTAGAAGTCACAAAAACGAATCAAATAATCAAAATGAGATGTTTCACCCCAATGCAAGATCAGTACCTATCAGTGTCCCTCAAAAAATGCTGCTCCTCAGTCTGCAGACCTTCACCAGCATCTCTCAAGCTTGAAATAAGGGGGTTCGGTGTTGTTTATGCCAAATCAAAGCCTAGACTAAGATTCCATATGGACCTCCCCAATAATGGGGCTCCCATACAGCTCTGGGGGACTGTTCATAAAATGCAAATATCCGGGCCACTTCTATTACGGGTATTGACTTGTGCTATTTGGTGAAGCCATAGAAATCTAAGATTGTTGTCATTCCAAAATGGTGAGTGTAATTCTCACCAAGGAGGCCCTGGTTAGGCACCAGAGGCACATAGTAAGGCCACAATAAATGCTGACTACGATTCCTGCGCTTATTTTTTGGCTGGGGCACGCCAGCAGGACGCAGTGGTCTGTGCGTGCTCTGCCGTCCTTCCTGTCCGGCCCTCCCTCCAGCCCAACGACCCTGCAGGCTCCGCCCCGCTCACCAAACAGGGCCTCCCACCGCCCCCCACCCCACCCCCTCCCTGTGGTCCGCTGCCGCTGGGAACACCTTTCCAGGTCTCACCCCTACGTCAAGTATGCCCCGCGATGTTTTTAAATTAAAAGTGAAGGGAAGAGAAATCTTTCCAAGCATTTTATAAATTAAACTTGGAGTAACAGTCCAGTTGAGACAAGCCTACTTGGCTTTGCTTTTTCCTTCTCTCAATTCTTTCCCCTCAGAGAGATGAGGGCACATTGCTCTGGAGGAGGGCACTTTGCCCCAGGGGCACTGCCAGGCACCAGCTCCTCCCTTCAGCTTGGCTACGTTTCTAGAGAAGTTCTTCAACGGTGTTCTACCCCAGCCTCAGGAACCATACCCTTGGGCTCGTCAGGCTAACGGGACTGCATAAGGCAGGGAAATACTGCCACCTGTTGATCATTCAAAATCCTTGTTAGAGCGCGGACCAATTTCCGGGCACACGCACTTCGTAAAAACTAATCTAGCCTTTTTACTAGCGCTGAATACCTAGAAAATTCAGTATCTTATAGTCTTGCTCCATGCGTCAGTTTTTACAGAAATACCTCGTGAATAGACTTAAAAATCACCTTTCAACGCCAGTTCCTTATTGGAAAAGTCACCTCTGAATAAGCCGGTGCCCACTTCATATACATTTATAAAAGTTATATAAGGGTCAGAGGACTAAAGGGGTCTCGAGCTTCAAGTTCAAGAGTTCCGGGCTCTGTTTTTGCATGACCACTGTTAGCTGTGGGGCTGGCCAAGCCCCTTCCCCTGACAGGCCCTCTGGTAAGTGGGGAAAGTGGGGACTTGCAGCTCCAATCCTATAGGTTCTGGGTTCCTAGTAATACCTAATGTAACAAGACATTACAAGTGAATTTTAGGAAAATTATACTGCAGTTCTACTTTAAGAAATTCAATAGAAAGGCTCTCTTTGAGGCTTCTGTGGTGTATCATTACGACACTGCCACAGTTCATTGAGCCCGTGGAAAAGGGGTGCCTCAAATCCAGAGGGTGACTGGGGCATGGCTGCACATTCATCTGCCCCACATTTACTGGAATGGTTCCCTCCCATCCTTTCAAACAGAAGGTGAGGTGTGCTCAAACCACCCTTGGCTGCTGCTATCTCTAGGAGCCCAGATCTGCCCCGCTCACCACACACACACACACACATGCACACACGCGCACACGCCCTGCAGGGAGGAACTGGGGCTTCCCCACATGAAGAACCCCCAGGGCCAGAGAGCCCTCAGAGCTTGTGAGCACTGACTGGCAGCAAGCAGGAGCCCGCCCTACTGCCCCGGACCCCTGTATACGTGGCCCTGGAGCTTTGCAGCACCAGGTAGGACTTTCTCTCACACCTGGAAAAACTGGACCTTGGGAGTTGCAGAGTCAGCCACAGAAATGGAAGAACAAAGGGGGTTCAGAGGTACCCATACAGCCCTGATTTGTTACATCTTAAAATAAAAATGTAACTACACATTTGCTAGAAGAAAATCAGTTGCAAATTACAGCAATCAAAAAAGAAGCTTTTATCGTAACATTTTCAAAATACTGCCTACACTCCTTAAGCACATGGGTTATGTCTAAAACATGTTTACTTATTTCACCTCACTGGTTCTCAGATGTCCGGCCTTAGAACCGGGCTTAGTTATTCCATGCCTCGGACCCAAATGGTTAGAAGAGCTTGTCAGCCACGCCCGCCAACAGCAGACCTCTTTTCTCAGCGAAGGCCCCCCTCAGCGACGACTTGAGAATCTGAGGCATATTGTCCCCAAAGGAGAGGATATAGTTTCTAATGTGGGAAACAACGGCAGAGGAAAAATTATTAAATTTCCTTACTACCTAGAGCCCATTGACAAGTCCTTGAAACAGGCAGAGTGACCTTCCTCCAGGGTCTCAATTGCCTCCATGTTAATACTTGGCTAAGGGCAAAAGGCAATCCTAGCCTGACCCCCCCTCCTCCACCAGGATCCTATAAGTCTACTTTAACATACAAAAGTTCCTTTGGAAACTTCCTTTATCTCTACTCCCCAAGATACATGTTGACAATCATTCTCCAATCATATGACCCACCTATACCCATCTGAAGGGTCTCATGACTGAGGTTTTATTAGACGGTAATACATGACCTTTTCCCAACAATAGGCCCCTTGAGGTCCTGGAAACCTTGCTTCCAAATTCCTTAGAGACTTAGGCTTTCCCTAACCCCCTCCCCACTGAAAGTATACAATGGGCCACTCCTCATGACCCCAGTCCAACTCTTGCTGCCCACCGGTCCTATGCCCGTGCTTTCATAAAATCATCTTTTTGCACCAAAGACGTCTCAAGAATTCTTTCTTGGCCGTGGGCTTCAAACCCTAACGTCTGTCCTACGTCTGTCTCTGCCTGGTTCTCTATGTCCCCATGAAGCTCGTGCTGCAAGCCCTTCAAGAGTTGTAGGCTGGTTGCTGTGGAACAGCCACCCCGCCACCCCGAGTCGGGGCAGGAAGCCCCCATGTGCAGTGTTTGCCAACTTCCGCGCTGTAAATCCTCCTGCGGGCCCCCGTTGAAGCCACGGCGGGACTGACCACGGAGCTGGCAAGACACGGGCCCAACCGGCAAGGGGCAGCCCCAGCACAGCTCTGCAAAGTGACCTCACCCTCGAAGCGGATGAATTCCAATATACACACATTGCCTGCATGTTTTAATATGGAGCATTAAACGTTATCCGTGATATAAAACTTAGTATTTTAATATTCTGCAGAGGTTAACCCCAAGTTGTCTTTTCCATACTCAGAGCCCTGAGAAAGCCTTGGAGAGTCTCTCCTGTAGTGCTGACTGCAGGAGTCACAGCTTCTTCTCTGCAGATCAGGAGAGGAAGAGAAAAGTCTGGGAAGGAGGACCAGGAGCAAGGAAATACGATCTGGGCAGATGAGGCTGACAAGGGAGCCGAGGGCGAGGTGTGTGTGTGTGGTGGGGGGGAGTTGGGGGGACACGCAGTCCATCTCCTGCTGAAATCGCCCCCGCGGGCGAGCCCTGTTGCAAAAGCAGGCTGAGCCCGGGGCGCGGGAATGGACGGCCGTGCTCCGTGTAGGCGGCTGAGCCCTCCTGCACCCATCCGACCTTGTGTGGCTGGAGAGAGCTACCGCTCCGGGGGAAGAGGGGTGCGGAGTCCCGCGAGTCTGTGAAAAGACGAGCATCGACTCCGTCCAGACCCGCCCAAGGGGCCACCGCAGCCAACGGTGCACTTCGCTCTGGTCTTCCGCTTGCCGTGGAGGCTTAGCGGGAGACAGCGCGCCTCGGAAAAAGACGCGAGGAAGCGAAAGTCTGTTTTCACCGCCCCGTTCGGTTTCCCTCTTCCACCCTAATCCTCCCTTCCTGGCCCCGTTCGCCCAGCTGCCGACTGCCTTCTGACGACTCCGCACGTCCAAGAGGACTGGCCCATCTGCTTCAACTAAGAATTCCTTTCAAAAAGCAATTTGCGCTTTATTAATGGGCCCAGAGAGACAGAGAAGACTTCAAGAAAGCAGCCGTCAGTGCAGGCGTGTGGGGGCAGAGGTTGGGTGGCCACCTTGGGAGGGAGGGAGGCCGGGGTCTGGACCAAGCCAGGCTGAGGCGATGGAAAACGGAAGCCCAACACACTGGTGTCTGCCACATAGAGGGTGAGCACCTTCTTCGCAGGACAAAACAAGAGATAATGAGTTTACGTGTCAGCACAAAATATATACTGATACAGAAAAAAAACTGCAGATGACAATAATTATTTGAAATGATCCACCACCCCGGAATGGGCTGTCCTATCATTGTCTGACTTAATGACTTTCTTTTCTTTCCCTCTTAGATGCTATATATTTCTTAGATTTATCTTTTTAATTAAACAGATTAACATAGAATTTCGCTTTTAGATTATCCTTTAAACTTCATTATATGAGATATCCTGAGACATTATGGTGGGAACAATTTGGAAGTGACAGGATTTTTTTTTTTAATGTTTGCACAAAGCAAATTCATCAAAATTGACTTGGTTAAGCAGAAACTTCTCCAGCAACATGTTTATTGAAATGACCTCTACCCAGCTGTTTATATGAGTTCCACATACTTTCTCTTTGCTCATTTGCTCATTCATTTTTAAAAGTTTATTCCTGGGGCGCCTGGGTGGCTCACAGTCGTTGGGCGTCTGTTTTCGGCTCTGGTCATGATCCCAGGGTCCTCGGATGGAGCCCCGCATCGGGCTCCCTGCTCGATGGGAAGCCTGCTTCTCCCTTCCTCACTCCCCCTGCTTGTTTTCTCTCTGTCAAATAAATAAATAAGTAAATAAAATCTTTTAAAAAAATAAAAGTTTATTCCTTTACCTTCATATCCCATTCTGTAAAGAGCAATCTCCTTAAGGATCTCGGGAGAATTTATCTTGCCTACTAACACTCAGGAGAGAATTGATGGGTCATGGCAGGATGCATATACCCCATTTTTCTAAGTAGGACCAGAAACCTTTCTGCTCTTTCCAGAAGAATCTGAACCGAATCATTCCTTCCCTTGAGTGGCGCCTAAGGGTTCCTACATCCTTACAAATACCTGGCATTATCTAACTTCATATTTTTGCCAGGCTAATGAGTAGAAATTAACATCTCATCGTTGCTTTAATTTCCACTGTCTGATTGCTAATTATCTGAAGCATCTCTTCATCTGCATTACATAGTGTTGTACAACTTGCTGTTGGGGTGGATATAAATGGTTGACCCTATCTTTTGCTCATTTTTTCCATTAGGGCTTCTGTCATTTTATTTTTTATTTGCCGGAGGTTCTTTTGTGCCTAGATGTTAATCCAAGGTCTAGTTGAGACTTTGAAATGTTGTCTGTCATCCTATCATCTCTTCATTAACTTCGTTTTTCACTGAACAGTAATGTTTAATTTTGAGTTAAGTCAACTCATTTGTTTGTTGTTTGTTTTGCAATGTGATTTGTGCTTTCAAAGTTTTGTTTAAAAATTCTTTCCCTGGGGTGCCTGGGTGGCTCAGTCATTAAGCATCTGCCTTCCGCTCAGGTCATGATCCCAGGGTCCTGGAATTGAGCCCCGCATCAGTCTCCCTGCTTGGTGGGAAGCCTGGTGAGAAGCCTGCTTCTCCCTCTCCCACTCCCCTTGCTTGTGTTCCCTCTCTTGATGTGTCTCTCTCTCTGTGTCAAATAAATAAATAAATAAAATCTTTAAAAAAAATTCTTTCCCTGTTTCTGGGTCACCAAAGTAACTCTCGTATTTTCTTGGATTAACTCTGTAGTTTTGTCTTTTATATTCTGGGTTTTAGTTCCTCTCCAGTCCCCTGGTGATGTGGTGTGGAGTAGGATCCAGTTGTATTTTTCTCTACATAGTGTATCAGACTTCCCATTTGTACTAAATAATCCCTCCCTTCCCACTGATCTGGCGTGTCGCCTCTGTACTATTAGTTTACACACACACTTGCATTTGTCTCTGGGCTCTCCTGTTGATCCTTTTGTCTGTTCTTACTCCAAAACTACATTTAAAACAAGTAATAATGGCTTGGTAGTGTGTCAGGAACTCTAGGATTAGTCTCCTCCCTGTCTTTACTCTTCTTTTTTAAGGCAGATTAGTCATGAATCTTTATTCTTTCATATAAATGTTAGAGTAAATTAACCAAGTTCCTCAAAAAAAAAAAAATCCAGCTGGAATATTGATTGAAATCACATTTGATTTATAGCTTACTTTGAGGAATAATTGACATCTTGATAATATCCTATCATGCCATCCAAGAGTATGGACTCTCTCTTCTTTCACTGACATATTATATGGTATTTGTAACAGTTTAAAAGTTTTCTCCTCAGAGTTATCAATAGTCTTGGTCAAGTGAATTTCCGGATAATTTATAGTTTTTCATTTTTATTATAAATAGTATCTTAATTCTGATTATATAATGTAAAAATATTATTAATATTTACAAGTTGATCTTATCCAGCACATTGCTAAATTTGTATTACTGCTAATAATTTATAATTCCTGTTGATTTTCCTAGAAAGACCATTGAAAATAAAAGACTACTGAATACAATGAAAGTTTCAACCCTACCCTTTCAATCTTTACACATATTTTTTCCTTCCTTTTGAATATTATTCAGGACCTCTAGTCATCTGTAAGATAGTATTAAGGGGTATCTGTAATAGTGTTTGGAGTAGTGTTTATTCGTATATAAGGGGCATTATTGTTCTGATCCTATCTTAAAGGAGCCACAGCTAAACTCTTCCTGTTATGTGTAAGTATGTATCTGCCGTAAGATGTTGGTACATAAGCTTTATCAACCTAAGAAATTCCTTTCTATTCCTAACTTGATGAGAGTTTTTATCATAAATAGGTATTAATCCTTTCCGAAAGCTTTTTCTGCAAAGATTGAGATAATTATATAATTCTCCTTTATATGTGTAGAATGTGAGGGATTATATTGATTAATTTTCTGATGTTGAGCCATCCTTTCATTTCTGGGATAATCCTCACTTGATTTTGATGTATTTTTTTTTAAGATTTTATTTATTTGTCAGAGAGAGAGAGGGCGCACAAGCAGGGGGAGTGGCAGAGGCAGAAGGAGATGCAGGCTCCCCGCTGAGCAGGGCAGCCAACGCCGGGCTCGATCCCAGGACCCTGAGATCATGACCTGAGCCGAAGGCAGATGCTTAACCAACTGAGCCACCCAGGCATCACCTGATGTATTATTTTTTTTAATAAACTCAGTATTCAGCCAGTATTTTACTGTCTGCTTATATGTCTACATTCATAAATGAAACGAGTCTATAATTTTCTTTATCTTCTGTCTTTGGAATCAAGGTGATACTAAATTCATAAAATGACAGGGGCAGCTTTCGTTCTTCCTCTTTGTGGATACAACTGGTACAACTGCACAAGATAGGAGTATCCGCTCCTTGAAAGTTTCCTGAAATTCACCTGTGAGTCTGTGGGAGCCTGGGATGTGGGGGGAGGTAGGTCTTTGACCTCCTTTTCAATTTGTTTCATGCTTATTGCTCTAGTTCAAACGCTCTCTTTCCTATACCAACTTTAACTTTTCATATTTTTCCTATGAATTCATTTCTTTCATCCCGGCTTTCAAATTTAGTGGCAGATAGGTGTGCATGTGTCCTTCCATTCCTCTTTCATCTTTCTGTTGTAGTTCTTTCCCTCTTCTTATTCTGTATTTTGAAATTACATCTACTCTTTTTTCCTTAATCAGTCTTGCCAAGGATCTGTCTTGTTAATTCCTGAAACCATGTTTTGTTTTCCTGTCAATTGCTCTTTGTTTCAGTACTTTATTGATTTCTGCCCTTATAAACATTTCCTTCTTGTTTGCTCTGTTGCTCTTTTCCAAATTCTCTTATTGATTGCTCACTTCATTTATTATTCACATTCCTGTTTCCTGATAAATGTATCGAAAGCTATACATTTTTCTGAAACCTTCAGCGGGGGCCCACAGTTCTGATGTGCAGCGTTCACTGTAGTTCTGCTATTCCTTAAATTCCTTTATGATTTTCTCTGTAACTCAAAGGCTGTCAGTAGCATATTATTTTGTGTCCTAACAAAAGGAATTGTTTAGTTCTGTGTTTCTTATTAGTTTCTGAATGTATTCATTTTTAATTTGTTGCCTAGAACATGATACGTTTTTGTAAATGTTCCAGTATGGTTGAAAAGAAATCTTTGTTTTGGGCGCCTGGGTGGCTCAGTTGGTTAAGCGACTGCCTTCGGCTCAGGTCATGATCCTGGAGTCCCGGGATCGAGTCCCGCATCGGGCTCCCTGCTCGGCGGGGAGTCTGCTTCTCCCTCTGACCCTCCTCCCTCTCATGCTCTCTGTCTCTCATTCTCTCTCTCGCAAATAAATAAAATCTTTAAAAAAAAAAAAAAAAAGAAATTTTTGTTTTAATCTTTGTTTTATTTTATTGTTAGGTCATTGATAGCTCTGCTTTTTTTTTTTTTTTAAGTAGGATTATCTGTTTCTGCCGTTCTTTCAGTTGGTTGGAATATTTCTGAAGCTTTCTTAATAGTATATATATGTTTATAACGGGTTTATCTTTTCTTCCTTTATTCTTTTTATGCACATATAATGTCAGTCATCTGTGTCTTGTGATATCTTTTTTTAAATCTTTACTTTGTAAGATGTTAATATATTGCTGTCCCAATTTTCTTTTTGTTCATGATTGCCTGGTATATATTTTTATCTACTTTTATTGTCAGTTTTCTATATTTTTGTCATACGTGTGTCTTGTATGGACAATATATTGTGTCATATTTTGTTTGTTTTTTAATACACTCTGAGAGTCTCTACCTTTGGTGAGTTTAAACTTTTTGCTGCCACGTTAGGATTTAGTTCGACTATCTTACTTATTTTTTATTATTTTTTATAGTCACCCTGGTGTACATTGTATGCCCAGGATTTATTTATCTTACAACCAAAGTTGGTACTTTTTGACCACTTTCACCCATTTCACCACCAACCCCACCCCTCTCCTCTGGCAACCACCAGCCTGTTCTCTGTATCTATGAGTTCGGTTTTTGCTTTGTTTTGTTTTGTTTTAAGATCCCACATATAAGTGAGATGGTATGGTATTTATCTTTTTCCATCTGACTTATCTCACTGAGCGTTGCGCCCTTAACATCCATCCATGTTGTCTCCACTGTGTGTTTTCCATTTGTTGTACTTGCTTTCTCTTTCTTTCTATTCTCTCTTCCTAAATTCCGCTGGCTAGGTCAGGTTTTCTTCTGTAAGACTGAGATGATACATTCTGGTTTTATCCTTATGGTGGTTGACCTTAAGCCCCGTCCTGTTTACCTCTCTTCTCCTAAATGCATTGCTCTATCTCCCTGCTTCCTTTAGTAGATCTCACATCCTCTTGAGCTCCCTCCCACTCTGCCCCCACGTAATGTGGACAGAATTTTATTTCTGGGTTATTACGTGAGAAGGTTTTTTCCCTTCTGACACCAAATACATAGCGTTTTTTTCCAACACTACTTCTTCAACTCTGTAACACCAACTTCGAGTCCTACTTATAATTCTGAAACTACCCAGAGTTAGTTGGATTCCACAGGTTCAAGTGCCTTGCCCTCCAAGACGGCCCCTCTTCAGATGCCCGTCACAAGTATCGGGTTCCTGGGTCACCCACGCTTCTGTCCAAATTGGCTATAGAGTCAGGGGTTTTCACAGCCTCCCCCCCCGCCCCAGGTTCGATGAAGAAGGCACACAGGGTGGTGTCCTGAGCACAGGAGCTTCTGTCCATGTGGAGTTAGGTTGCACCACCACCCCTGTGTTCGCCAACTTGGAAGTTCCTCAAGCCCCTTCGTTTAGGGGTTTTTACAGAAGTTTCATTTCACAGACATGATTGATGAAATCATTGGCCATTGGTGATTAACTCCATCTCCAGCCCCTCTTCCCTTTCGGAGGTTGGAAGGTAAGGTTGAAAGTTCCAAGCTTCTAAGCAAGGCTTGGTTTCTCTGGCCATGAGCCCCCATCCTGAAGCTATCTAGAGGCCTTCCAGGAGTTGTCTCATTAGGCACAAAAGATGCTCTTACCACCTTATTACAAGAGTTGTAAGAGCTCTGTGCCAGGAATCAGGGACAAGGACCAAATATCTTTCTTATTATATCACGTTATGTAAATATATTTCCTTCCAGCCTAGCTTTTAAGACAATAGAAAACTTGATCAAGATACATGATCACTTTTATTTCCCACAACTCTTGCCTCATGGTCAGGATTTATTTCTATTATCTAAGTACTTCTTCCAAAAGTATTATCAATGTGGGTCTTCTGTGGCAAAACCTCTGACGCTTTATATGCCTGAGAACAATTTTTGTGTGTCCTTACGTTTGAATAATAGAGTGGCTGGATAAAATAATTTAGTATCAGAAAATTTATCTTTACTATTTCTTCAAACATTGCCTTTCTTGTTTTTATTTTCTCCATCTCTAGGACTCTAATTATGTGGTTGTAGCCATTTCTCTATCTCCCATTTCTTTTAGCTTTATTTTTTAAATACCATTTCCTTTCTCATCTTGCCTTTTTCTGTTGCATTCTGGGAGAATTTTTGAATCTCATCTTCCAAGTCACTGATAGTTTTTTAGTTATATCAATCCTACTAGTTATCCCATGTGTGCTGTTCTTAATTTTATTGCTTACCTTTTTCATACCCAATATTTTCTACTTGGTTCTTCCTGGTGATTTTTTTATTCTTGCTAATACCTTCCTTTATTTCTTTAGGTGTGTTTATAGTGCTTGTTTTAAATTCTTGGCCCATCTGTTCAAATGCTCCTGCCCAGTGGCATATGTTGCGCAGTTTGTTTATTTATTTGTTTATTATTTATTTATGTAGCCGTGGTGTTTCTCCAGTCACTTGGGCTCATGAGCTTCTCTTCCTCTCCTCCCCTCCCCTTATTTCACCTGTTAGTATTTCCTCTACCCTATTTTGTAATAGGTATTCTTGATACGTAGAGCCAAAGACACTAGACCGTATCAGTTCCAGTGAGCTTAAGGTGGAGATGAGGGTGGAGCCGTGGAGCGGAGAGTCCCCAGTGTCATGGGACCACTATAACTCTTCGAGGCTGTTGGCCTTCCATCAGGCAACCACTCTGGTCAAGCTTTCTTCTCTGAACCTTTAGGATGAGGCAGGACTGAGAGGAGGTGATCCCCTAGCATGCAACTGCCCATCCTTGGGGGTGCAGAGGGGGAGGACGAAAGAGATGACTCTCAGAGCTTAGCTGTTGGGTCCACATCCATTTTTTTTTAGGATTTTATTAATTTATTTGACAGGGAGAGAGAGAGAGCAAGTGTGTGCAAGAGAGCACAAGCAAGGAAAGCAGAAGAGGGAGAGGGAGCAGCAGACTCCCCGCCGAGCAGGGAGCCCGATGCGGGGCTCGATCCCAGGTCCCTGGATCATGACCTGAGCCGAAGGCAGAGGCTCAACCGACTGAGCCACCCAGGCGCCCCGTTCTTTCATTTAAAAAAATTTTTAATTTAAATTCAACTTACTTGTTATTTATTTATTTATTTTATTATATTTTTTAAAGCTTTTATTTGACAGAGAGAAACACAGCGAGAGAGGGAACACAAGCAGGGGGAGTGGGAGAGGGAGAAGCAGGCTTCCCGCCGAGCAGGGAGCCTGATGCGGGACTCGATCCCAGGACCCAGGGATCATGACCTGAGCCGAAGGCAGACGCTTAACGACTGAGCCACCCAGGCGCCCCGTTCTTATTTTTAAAGGTTTATTTATTTATTTTGACAGAGAGAGAGAGAGAGAGACAGTGAGAGAGGGAACACAAGCAGGGGGAGTGGGAGAGGGAGAAGCAGGCCTCCCAGCGAGCAGGGAGCCCGATGCGGGGCTCGATCCCAGGTCCCTGGATCATGACCTGAGCCGAAGGCAGAGGCTCAACCGACTGAGCCACCCAGGCGCCCCGTTCTTTCATTTAAAAAAATTTTTAATTTAAATTCAACTTACTTGTTATTTATTTATTTATTTTATTATATTTTTTAAAGCTTTTATTTGACAGAGAGAAACACAGCGAGAGAGGGAACACAAGCAGGGGGAGTGGGAGAGGGAGAAGCAGGCTTCCCGCCGAGCAGGGAGCCTGATGCGGGACTCGATCCCAGGACCCAGGGATCATGACCTGAGCCGAAGGCAGACGCTTAACGACTGAGCCACCCAGGCGCCCCGTTCTTATTTTTAAAGGTTTATTTATTTATTTTGACAGAGAGAGAGAGAGAGAGACAGTGAGAGAGGGAACACAAGCAGGGGGAGTGGGAGAGGGAGAAGCAGGCCTCCCAGCGAGCAGGGAGCCCGATGCGGGGCTCGATCCCAGGTCCCTGGATCATGACCTGAGCCGAAGGCAGACGCTTAACCGACTGGGCCACCCAGGCGCCCCTGGTCCACATCCATTTTCATCACTTCTTCCCCGTGGTTGGCTTTTGTGCTGCCATGAATTTGCCCTGCAGACACCTGTACCAACAGTCCCGGCTGCAGCCACAGGATCTGAGCTGAAGAGGCAGCCTATGAGTGCCATAAGGTACTCTAGGGAGATGCGAGGACAGCCTTTAAAAGGCTTTTCTCCAGTTGGTCTCCTCGCTGTGCTGCCTCTGGTTTCCTCCATATAAGAGTTCAAGACAACTTTCCCAGGGGCTTGTTGGGAGTTTTGTTTGTTTCTTTTGTTGTTGTTTTGGGGTTTGGTTTTTGTTGTTGCTGTTTTTCCCAAATGCACATTTTCTTCCTGCTTCTGTGTTTCTTCAGTATTGATTGGCAAGTGGCCTGATCTAGTCTGCCATCCTGGTAGGAATCTGACACAGTAAATATTTAATAAATGTTTGTGGTTGATTAGCAAACCTACCAAAGAAGCTTGTCTTTCTGTCCAGGTGTTTGTTTGTTTGTTTGTTTGTTTGTTTGTTTGTTTGTTTTAGACAGGAAAAGGTTTTCAACTTGTTATAAGGTTTAGGTTTATCTCTGGGGGATAGGAAAGAGAAAGAGATGGATTTTTCATTTTGTGCCCACTAGGTGTTGGGCACTTGCTAGGTGCTAAATTTGTGATGTGGGTATGAAATCCACAAAGTTTGTTTCATTTCTTTATTTCTCTAAATCAGATAACCACTCTGGGCCTCCCCCCCCCCACCT
The DNA here is from genome assembly GCF_002201575.2 of Neomonachus schauinslandi. Classification (NCBI taxonomy): domain Eukaryota; kingdom Metazoa; phylum Chordata; class Mammalia; order Carnivora; family Phocidae; genus Neomonachus; species Neomonachus schauinslandi. The sequence continues at coordinate 51,056,344 of NC_058410.1, read as the reverse complement.
GGCTAGTGGAAAAAAAAGCTATCTCAGTGATGGAGGGCGCTTTCCCTCCCTAGTCATGCAGAAGTCCCAGGAGAATGAGATTTTATGCAGCTTAGAATGTTCTGGAAAGGGCATCTACTTTTCAGTTCCTATAGGCTTCTCCTGGAGGACTCTGCAGTCTTCGGACAGAGGCGGTTCTGCTGCTTCTCTGCCAGGCATGAGCCCAGAGGGTTTTCTCCAAGATTTCCAAAGCAACAACTGGAAATGTACAATCTCCCTCCTCTCAAATGCACACCCCATGTGCTGGGGCTAAATAGAAGTGGGAGGAGACCAACCCTCACAAATCAGAATCCACGTCCACTGATCTTTCCTCAGTTGTAGGAAATTTCTCTTCCCTTCCCTTTAAAATCAAGACTATTCCCATCTCTTTACCTCCAAACAGGCCTCCATCTTCTCTGGGCTGGGACCATCCAGCCTGCTCCCCGTAAATGAATTTGAAACATGAAAGCTTTTTCTCTCCCCTGCGGGATGTTGAGTTTAAGGATGACAGTTCAGAACTTTAATAACACAATGCTACTTTTTCCAAGGACAAGGCTGGGAAAAGATGAGCTAGGTCAGTTTTGTTTATTTGTTTATTTTTAATTCTTACCTTATTATAGAGAGGTCATGTCATTTAATTTCCTCCAACACCTTGTAATAGTTGCTGCAGTTCACTGCCTAGATCCGCCCCCAGCTGGTAGAGGTGGGGGTGGGGGGTGTTTGAGTCACTTTCCTTACCCAAGGTCACACCCTCTCCCCAGGGACAGCCAGTGTCCAGTGGCTGGTTGATGAGGGATAATGGGTGAGGTACAAAGGCCTGGCCCCTCTTGACTCAAGGTGGCACAGCTCAGAAAGGCTAAGGTTGGAGCTCCCTGTGAAGCTGGCAGAGGCCTTGTGACTGGCTGTCCCAATTTCTCCTGCTGCCCAGTCCTGCTTCCTTCCCTTTCCCCTACGTGTGTGTTGGCCTCCAGGGTCTGTCTTCTTGCACACGGATCTCTGCCTCAGTCTTTTCCTGAGACTAGCACAAAGAGATAGATATTATGCCTTCACACTTTATAGATGTGGAAACCAAGGCTCTGGGAGCTTAAGTACTTGGTCAAAGGGGAAACTTGATCTTTGACTATAAGATCTGTCTGACTCTCAGGACTTTGGATACGGTTTTGGTCTGAGGGTTTCCTGGGCAGGAATGTGGAGTAAATAACATTCATTCAACTGTTGGCTCCCAGAGCCTCCCTACCTGGCACCATGCCCCAAACCTATAATTACATCACACACACACACACACACACACACACACTTCTTTGCACACTTCTGTGCACTACCATCTCTTCCATGTCAAAAATTTCCAAAGAGGAGGGGGAGCTGCAGGCTCTGAAGGTTTGCCTCAAATGCCTTCGCAACTTCAGCAACATAATGCCAGGCTCTGGGGCTGGGAAAGGGGCCCTGGCTGCCTGGCATTCCCCTCAGGGCTGACAGAGTCCTGAGCAGGGAGAGCCACCCACCAGGCTCCAAGAATCGCTGCTGCCCCATGAGGGCATCTCCACTTCTCTTGTCCTCCTCCCCCGCTGCTGAAGAGAGCAGAGCTAGGGCTGCGCTGGTTTTCAGACAGAACCAGGAGTTGATAGAGTCTTTAAGAACAAATGCCATCAGCGCAGCTAATGACACCCCAAACCCCCCCCCCCCCCCCCCCCGCCCTGGGGCCTCTGCCGTAACTCACTCACTTACTCCCTCTCCCTCCCCCAAAAGCCCACATTAATGTGCTGTGTGCTGAAATCTTTTCTAAGGGTAAACATGTTCGCTCTTTGCCTTTTAAAGAGATGGTCCTGTTGTGTTGGAGCAGAAACACCCTGAGCTTGCCTGATGTCAGAAAGGCACCCTGAGCTGGGAGGTCAACCTCACCCCACACAGAGGGCTGGCTGCACCCCTACAGCAAAACCCGGCCTCCAAAGCAGCTCCTGCTGGATTTCTAACCACTAGGTCATCGTGGGCACAGTCCGTGCTGCTCGTTTCACCCGGGGGATCCAAAATTCCTGAGGAACTGTGTGTGGCTTGGCTCTGGCCCCCCCTCTGCTTTCCTGGTGCTGGCAGAGCCCATGAAGAGAAGACAGGGGCCTGGGTGGCGGGGTGGGGAAGACCACAGCCAGAGATACTCTGGGGCTCTTAGAGCCACTGGACAGAGGTTCAGGGTCAGGCCCCACACGCCAGCCGAGAGCCCACAGCTTAGAGTAGTGGCCTTTTCTGTTGGGCATTGAGGTGACAGCTCCCCATGTCCTGCTTGGCTTTTTTTTTTTTTCCTAAAAGTTTTATTAAAATACTGGAAAGAGAGCCGAGGAAGTCACCTTAAATACTTAGAAGAGTTATGCCGTTTTGGTAGCAGAAAGGACATTACCAACATCAGAGGCTCAGCAGCTTGTGGGGGGCCAGCCTCAGCAGGTGTGTGTCCGCTCCTCTTGGGGGAGCAGCTGTGGTCCCTGCACCCGCTGTCTGTGCACTTCCCCTGCTCGGCTGCTCCTCCCACTTCCTGGACACCCATATGGCCCTCATGTGCTCCGCAGGATATTTCTGGAGCCGCAACCCAGAGCCAAGCCCTGCATTGGAGCTGGGAACAGGATGGCAAGGGGAAAAATAAATTTAAAACCCATCACGGAGCTTACCAAGTCTAGGGAGGAAAAGCAACACTAAACACAAAATTAGACAAATAGAAGTCAAGCTTTCATTGGACCAAGTGCCGAGAAAAGGAGGTGTGCATGGTACCACGAGAGTATGAGACGGAGGACTTGAGCTAGTCAGGCTCCCCTAGGGAGCGGTGGCTGAGCTGACTCTGGAGGAGGAGCAGGCAAAGCGGGTGATGGCCATTCTAGGCAGTGGGGACAGCAGTGGGGACAGCAGTGGCAAGAGGGAGCACAAGCCTGTAAGGACAGAAAGATGGTCAGGAGTGGTAGGAGGGGTGTGCTCTGAGCCTGGAGAGGGGCCAGATTAGCCAGAAAATGTGTGGTCCTTAACATCTGTGAACCAGTCACACGAAATAATCAGATTTGCATTTAAAAAATCAGGATTCTAAAGAGGGCACATGTTGTGATGAGCCTTGGGTGTTATGCGCAACTAATGAATTGTTGAACACTACATCAAAAACTAATGATGTACTATATGTTAGCTAATTGAACATAATAATAAAAAAAATCGGGATTTGCTGCAGCAGAGAACAAAATAGGAAAAGATGGTGTAGACCAGTTAGGAGTTACCGCTTGGATGAGAGTGATAGTACAGATGGACAGGAGGGAACAGGTTTTAGAGATCTTTTGAAGAAGGGTCAGCGAGACTTGGCAATAAGTTTCATGTGGGGGTGAGGGAGAGGGAATGTCAAGGAGGACACACGGGTTTTGGCTTCATAACTGGTGGTATAGTAAGAAGAGGATCATATCTGATAGTGAAAGACAATGAATACATTTCAGACTTGAGTTTGAGGTGCTTAGAGACACCCAAGTTGTACAGTCAAAGAGGCAGCTGATACCTGGGCAGGAGCTCTGGGTGAGACATCTAATTTGTGATGGGCGTGGTTTCCAAAGCCCTGGGCACGGACATGCTCACCCAGGGAGCAATTACAGAACAGGAGGAGAGAGAGGGCTGTGGATGATGGAGGGACCCTAACAGTATGAGCCTGCAAGGTTCAATAGGAGCTTCTAGAGAAGCAGGAGACAAAGCCAGAGAATGTCAGGTCATGGAACCCAACTGAAAAGAACGTGTCTCCTGAAGAAGAGGACTCCGAATCTGGCCACAACGGAGTAACAGGACCAGACTTACCCTCCTGCTTGTATCACCGAAAACAACAAGGTATATGCAACAATGGTTTTCAGACTTAGAAAAACAGAAGGCACAAGAAAGCCATCCCTGAGAGAAGAGAGGTCAATGAGATGAGTCCCGCACTTGACACAGTCCACATCCTGGAGAGAGTTTCTAGGCTGCCAGGCAGGGAAGGAATACCTAAGCAGAGCCTGATGGTCTTTCTGTTCCAAGAGACAGAAGTGAGAGTTCAGGGAGACCGCCTGAGTCATTCCTTTTTCTTCTTCCAGAAATCCTGAAAAGTGTTTTGAACTCTGGGTCTCATGGTGTGTGTGTGTGTGTGTGTGTGTGTGTGTGTGTGT